>NC_079455.1:41381511-41424011 GCF_903798145.1 Danio aesculapii | reverse complement strand
GGCAGACAAATCGACATCTTGTGGACAAGAGCATGGACACGCTGGTCGAACGCATTGGGTCAGAATACACCGTCATCTGCTCCTTTTTTTACTCATACTTGCAGACCAGTGGTGTAGTCTTAAATAAAAAGGTGGTGTACTATTAAACCCGACCCAAATTTTAAATGAAAGTAGGCAAAGAAACAACGAAAGTCAATGTTTCTTTGATTTATTAGCTATATATTATATAAAAGATAGTTACAACAATTTAGTTAACTTTTTTATTTAAGTGAACTCAATAGGGCCTGTGCATACATGGAAAGACAGTCGTTTTACTTACTTTCTTTACTGGCTTATTACTTTACATTTAATAGGTTCCTTCAAACATCAATCAGCCATTATTTTTGATTGTCACATTCGTGCATGCTTGTTTTAAACCAAACTATTAGGAGTCTGTCTTCTGTTGTCGCTATTATATACTAGTATTTATCGTTTTAAATAGCATATTGTTACGTGATTTATGAGTAGTCTTTGCCTCATTGTTTATAGCGTTTTATATATATATATATATATATATATATATATATATATATATATATATATATATATATATATATATATATATATATATATATATATATATATATATATATCGTTCCCTGTAGCGGTAGGCACGATTAGGACAAGTGTGAAATATTGTTGTACAGGGGCGATTTTAGGATTTTCATTTTAGGGCAGATCAGGAACAGATCATTTTGGGGTAAACAAAGAAAAATTAATATACATTTACACACATATATATTTTTATGTAAGAATTTAAAATAATACACTGAAATTAGGGAAATTGTATCAGAAAAATAAGTGAGGATACTGAGGATATATGCAATTATTGATCCTCAGAAGTGGTAATACCCAAACAGCTCGTGGAAAAAAGTAAGCATACCACTGTTGGAGACAGTGAAGGCAAAATTATTACCCCTCATATGAAATTTTAGTTCAAATTTTTCCCAAGCGATTGTTAACATATTTTTTTTAAACAGCTGTATAAATAATAAATGACATGAAATCAACCCGAATATACATGAAAGACACTTTTCAAATGTTATTTTTAAGACCAGGCATGAACAGACTGGATGCTGAATTGGTCACTCTTGGTCAGGGATGCCCAAAGTTTTCCTATAAAGGGCCAAAAACCAAACTTGATTGAGGGCTATGGGCTGATGTTAAATATACCAAACCGTATTACATTAATTTCGCCATGAGTAATTTCCTAATTTATTTTGGCTAATGTTTAAAAATAGCTAGAAAATTTTGCTTTGAAATGTATTAATTAATAATGCAGTATTATTTTTTACGTTTTGATGAACTTATTAGAGTAAAAACACAATCCCATTTATAACACAATAGAGTTCAATGCTAAATACACTAGTCGAGCTGCTCCTGCATTTGCTTTGATTTGCTCACCGATGTCTTGTGCATTGTCCTCTATCTGTCAACTGACAGTATTTACATTTTAAAAGTTTTATTTACAACACTGAATTGAAACAAAAATTTTTTGAAGCTCAATTTAACCAAGAAACTAAAGGTTACGTTAAATTTGAAATGACGATCTCTGTAAAAGGCATTCCAACCAGCCAACTTTCCATCATTCTTCCTTTCTGTTGAGATGGGATGGTGGGCCAAACCAAAGATTACCATGGGCCAACTTTGGCCTGCAACCCCACTTTGGGCACCTCTGCTCTAGATTGTCTTATTTTTATTCATTGAATAACGATGCACCTTATACATGTAATTACTGTCAAGCTACTCGCCATAAAACATATTTTATTAGAATGTGAAAGTTTAAGTACCATTAGACTATCTTTAAAATGAAAACCTTTTGATGGATGGTTTTAAAAAGGTGTCACCAGGATGAATTTTAAGTTATTTATCAAATATTAAATATTTAACTTTTAACATACAGTTTTTGCTAATTTTATTTATCTATTTTTAGTTATATATTTGTTTGCGTATCATCTCTTATTGAAATATGAAGTTGTTCTTATTATGTTATCATTTTATGTATATTGATCTTGCCATAAATAGCCATAAGTTGCTGCTGTGGCAATGAATAAAATAAATAAACATTGTTTCTACAGATTTCTAAACATAATACCTTTCATAACTAACTTATTTTGTCTTTGGCTTGATGACAGTACATAATATTCTACTGGTTATTTTGCAAGATACTAGTATTCTTATATTCTTAGTACTTTAAGATACTAGCTTAAAATGTTATTTAAAGGCTTAATTAGGCAAGTCATTGGACAACACTGGTTTCTTCTGTAGACAATCAAAAAAATAATTTCTAAAGGGGCTAAATCTATAAGACACAATGTAGCTGGAAATACTGGGATTTTCTTTCATTGCTTTGTTAAAAATTTGTTGGGAAATGTTAAGGTCCCTACTTAAACAAAACTTGTGATCCTAAGACAGCGTAACATGAATGAACCAACAGCCATGCTCCAACTGAATTATTCATTAGCATAACATAATCAGCAAAGCAATACAAAATGATGTGGAGCCCAACAACATAATAAATAACAACCAAACAAACCTAAAGCAGGTTGGGACTCCCCACGCCAAACAAATGCCAAAAAGAAAGTATAAAGGAGAACACAACAATAAAACCGTGGTGGCGTGGAGGAATGAGCGAGTGCGGGAAGTTCGCTTCCTTTCGTTTTAAAAGCCTGATGTCACCAAATCAACCAATAGAAAACTGAAAAGGGAAAAAGACAAACAAGATCAATTGAAAGTAATGATTAGGGGAAGGAAGGGAACGCTACAAATAGCGGAAATATATTTGAAAATGAATCACAACTTCACATAATTAATAACTGTATGTGAATTGTGTTCTTCTCTACAGGTATTTCAGTTCTTTGATTCTGGTGGAGGGAATGGACATTGATTTTCTGCATAAATGTGCTCTGGAGGACCGAACCGAACAGCATCAGTTTTACGATCAACAGGATGTTTGCAAGGTAACCCTGGAGCTTATATTCTTGAAGAGACAATAAAAAATACTGAAAAAAAATATCTGTGATTTTAGTGAAGAACGGGCTCTATGCACAGCTAGTGTTTTTCAGCCAATGATAAACTTCTGGTGAAAGGTTAATGTGACTATTATTATCAATTTGTACATAAACGAAACATGGCAAAGAGAATGGGACAACTGCATCAACAACAAATTATATGAAATTAATCCGAAAATAAATGAAAGACATCTAGCGAATTATAATTTCGAAATCAGGCATGATCAGACGGTCTATACCAGATGTCGAATTGGACAATCTAGGTTGACACATTCATATTTATTAAATAACGAAGAATCACCAAAATGTAATATCTGCCAGACTGCTCTTACCATCAAACATATTTTGTTAGAATGTAGAAGTTTAAATTCCATTAGACAAAATAAAGAGAGCACTTTGATGGACATTTTTAAAAAGGTACCACCAGGAAAAGTTTTACATTTTTTTTAATCAAAAATAGAACTAAAAAACCATATTTAACTTTGAAAAAAAAAATTTTTTTTTGTAAATTTTATCTATTTATATGTCTAAGTAATTTTATTTATTTATTTTTTTTAAATATAATACGAATTTGTTTTTATCATGTAATAGTTTAATGTATATCCATTTGGCCACGAAATAGCCATAAGTTGCTGATGTTGACAATAAATATGTAATAAATAAATAAATGTGACTATTATTAATTTCACAAGGTTTCTTTTACAGCATCGATGTTGTAATGTAATTAAAATACAACAGGCTTAAGCATTCATTTATTTGTTCAAGTGTGCAGCGAGATGAAAGACTGTGTAAAGGCAAGCGACGTCAGTAGCAGCAGGCTGGTGCAAAAACTCCATTGAAAATATTAGGTCAAATAAATTTCCTTATTTTAAAGACATGGTGGGGAAAAAAGGACTTTAATGCAGTACTTCTTGTCTGGCCTAATACTGACGTTATATTGTATTTAAATCAGGCAATTTCTTTAAAGGAACGTGGCTTTTGTAATGGCTTGACAGTTCACCAGAAGCGATTGAGCTGGCTGACTGAAAATTAAAAGTTTGTGTGCATATACCCTATTATTGCAATAAAAACAACAGTTTCTTTATGTATTTTAAAATGTAGTTTATTGCTCTGCAAAGCTGAATTTTCAGCAGCCATTACTTCAGTTTTTACATTTATGCATGTGGCAGATGCTTTTATCTAAAGTGAATTAAATTGCATTGAAGTATTATATCATTGAAGTATAAACATTTGTGTCAGTTATGGCCTGCCCTGGTAATCAAACCCACAACTTTGGCATGGTCAGTGCAATAATTGACCACTTGTTTTCTTTTGTATTTTCTTTTTGTTAGATATGTTTTCACTTGTTATGATCCTCCAGACACCTTACGTCATGCTTATTTGCTGTTCAAGAAACATTTCTCATTATCAGTTTTGAAAATAGTTTAGATTTTTCCTGATATATTTGTAGAAACCCTGGTACACAGTAAGTATGTTTGTTGTCTCTTTTAATCAGTTCAGTGCATCCTTGCTGAATACATTGATTTGTTTCTTTCAAATGAAAAAAGTACTGTCCCAAAACTGCATATTAAATTATTTCCTTGTAAATCTAAAATGCACAGAGGATAGTTTGTTTTCATAAATGGTGATTACACTTCATTGAATGTGTACACATTGATATCACCTATATACTATATAACTGCAGGTTAACTAAGTTTATATATAATAACTTTATTAGATATTAAAGTTTGAAGGAAACTTTATGGTGACTAGAGAAACCCTGTTGTAAGTTGTTTATTTACTTAGAAAAGTTAAAAATTGTTTCAAAATGTAATGTAAAATAAATGTACAAAAAATATCTATCTATCTATCTATCTATCTATCTATCTATCTATCTATCTATCTATCTATCTATCTATCTATCTATCTATCTATCTATCTATCTATCTATCTCTCTCTCTCTCTCTCTCTCTCTCTCTCTCTCTCTCTCTCTCTCTCTCTCTCTCTCTCTCTCTCTCTCTCTCTCTCTCTCTCTCTCTCTCTATCTGCAGTATCTATCTATCTATCTATCTATCTCTCTCTATCTGCAGTATCTATCTATCTATCTATCTATCTATCTATCTATCTATCTGCAGTATCTATCTATCTGCAGTATCTATCTATCTATCTATCTATCTATCTATCTATCTATCTATCTATCTATCTATCTATCTATCTATCTATCTATCTATCTATCTATCTGCAGTATCTATCTATCTATCTGCAGTATCTATCTATCTATCTATCTATCTATCCATCCATCCATCCATCCATCCATCCATCCATCCATCCATCCATCCATCCATCCATCCATCCATCCATCCATCCATCCATCCATCCATCCATCCATCCATCCATCCATCCATCCATCCATCCATCCATCCATCCATCCATCCATCCATCCATCCATCCATCCCTCCCTCCCTCCCTCCCTCCCTCCCTCCCTCCCTCTCTCTCTCTCTCTCTCTCTCTCTCTCTCTCTCTCTCTCTCTCTCTCTCTCTCTCTCTCTCTCTCTATCTATCTGCAGTATCTCTCTATCTATCTATCTATCTATCTATCTATCTGCAGTATCTATCTATCTATCTATCTGCAGTATCTATCTATCTATCTATCGAGAGAGAGAGAGAGAGAGAGAGATATGATAGATATATAGAAGAAGAAAAGGAATATTAATCAGTTTCATTAGCGTAACAATATGTTGGCTTTCTAAGGCTACCATACTTTAACTGTTAAACGCTATTAGTAATTAGTTACTAGTTAAATAAAGGTATTAGTAACTAATAAAGTGATGGTAACTAATAACCTTAACTTTCTGACCGTGATTGTAATGCAATGATGTGCACCTTTTGTAAAATTGCTTTGAAACAGCGCTATACAATTAAACTTGAATTGAATTGATTATCAGTGTTATGTGTGTGCAGGAGATGGATCAGATGCTGTTAACTTTCGGTGACATCCCTCACCATGGGCCGGTTCTTTTGGCGTGGGTTTTGCTGCGACACACACTGCGTCCTGAGGAAGTGAGCTCCGTGATCAGGCGTCTGGGAAACACCACGCTGCAGCTCGGGGTCTTCCAGTACCTCACCAACATGCTGCAGGGGCTCGGCAGTGCTGGAAATAACGTGAGAAAAATGTTTGGTGGTTGTAAGGGTGGGCAGTTTGACCAAAATTTGAGAAATTTTGTTTTCACTGGAACAATATATTTCAAGACTTAATTATTTATTCAAGAAAAGCAACAAAAAGGGTTTTAATAAATGAACCTGAACTTTAGAAATAAAAAAACACTGAAAATGACTTTAGAAATGCAAAATTCATAGGTCTGATTTGAATTTATTCCCCATAAGCATTAGCTTCTCACAATAAATTAAAGTGACATTTGACAAACTGATGCTTTATTTCAAGATAGAACATTTAACTAATTTTGCAACATAATTTTTTATAATTTTATTAGTGTAACAGAAGCCTCTGAATGTGTTTCTCATGGATGCTTAGGAGCCATATTGTAAAGAAAAGTATTAATAGAGCAGATACTGAATTAAGCTCTATATAATAAGTGTCACGGTCAATACTACTGACCAATATATCAAACAAGATTAAGCTATTTATGACATAACTTCCTGTTATTTGTGTGTTTCACTTTCAGTTTCAGTAGTCTAATTTGAATCAGTTGTGCTACTGGGCAGGCATTAGGACCTGGGGGAGGCTGTTAGTCAGCAGAGGCTGTATCACTACCCAAGTGACTGTTTAACTTAGGATGTACATGCACTATGTACAGTTACCTTGAACCATGCTGAAGCGCACTTGTCCCCCTCCCCTCTCCCCCGACGACCTGCACTCACACTGCATTTGGCCTTCCGAGCCGGAGCATGCTTACATCATCTGTTCAGTTTAACAGCAAGAGGAGCGCCCTCATTTAGCAATGGACATTGCTTTAGTTATATTGTTTTGTATTATTTTTAGTCCTTTGGGCTGCAGTGACACGCAGTCAAATATTTTGCGGAACAAATCCACCACTTTTGACACTAATAAATATCATTAAAGTCCTCATGCAGCTAGTGTTGTTAGGAGGTTTGCTGAAGGTGCAGCTGATGTGCAGCTAGGGGTTTGCGTCTTTAATAAACTTCGACAGTTCATGTTTATTGAAAAGTAAGAATGATTAATAAATCCATATGAAACAGTCCCCTAAATGTGATGTCGCATCTTCAATTTCAGGCTCAGGCGCACTTTGCACTCAGACTACAAGCGTAACGCACCAAAACCCAACCGAACCAACTGGCAAGGTTGGAAGAGGTTCGAAGCACTCACACCTGTCAAATTGAACCGGGAAATGTGCCCAGGCACAGTTCGTATAGTACAGTATGGGAGTGCACTCTTACTGAGGAATATTGTGCACAGAGTTATTCTGTACTCGCATCTGTAGTTTTAAGTCTGTTATCCAAAACAGCTTATTTAAATCACATTAAAGGTTACCTCTGATTGCTGACCTGATCTTATTACGAGCGCTCCAGTCAGCGTTTCCCTCAGTCTCAAGAATACGAGTTAGCCATGCTCACTTATTTAAATGTGATGATATACAAACAAATCTATTACTGTTGACAATGATAATGATATTAAATTATATATATTATAATTATAAGTTGCATTTATATGATATAGAATTTTCCCCGCTAATGACAAATGCCATCATACCACTCAGCCAAAGTCACTGTCACAGAAACACAGATGTCTTATGTAATGAGATGTCAAAAAATGACTCCGATATAGACTGTTAAACATGCTGGGGCTGTTTTTGTTTTTGTTGTCTTTCTCTGTAGTGTACAGTGAGCACTGCACGGATGTGTATTTACGGTCTGCTGTCTTTTGTCATCACTTCTTTTGAAGAGGACACACTCGGCAGCCAGCAGGTATGAACATATAAAACCCTGTTAAAGGAGATCAGAAATTATTATTATTGAGGATACTGCTGGTATTGGCTAATGATCCATTTCATCTTGTTTGTTCTGTCTGTAGCACCTGATCAATGCAGCGTGTGAAGTTCTTGCAGCGCCGAGTCTGGCAGAGCTTTTCTGGGAGTCGGTGAGAGAAACAGACGATGCACATTAAATATAACTCCACTATACAGTGCTCAACATAACTGAGTACAGCCCATTTTAAAATTAATATTTTTATCCGTTTCTCAGTGAATGTAGGCAATGTATTTTGGTGCATTTAAACAAAACAAATTTATTAAACCGATATATTTATTAAAATAATATTTTAGTCACCAAACATATTTAGAAATTGATAGATAACACAATTAAATTCAAGCAAAATATTGCCAAAAAAATTACAAACTATGAAATTTCTGCTAAATTTTACAAATGTTTTGTTTCTCTTGAATTTTGCTCTCTTAAAATGTTTTATTTAATATTTTTTACTATCATATAAATTTGGCTGTACTAATTTTGGGCTGTTACCATATGTTATTTTGTTAGATAAGCTCCAGGTTTGGCTTCAGTACTGACTAATCTAATGTATATGCACAAGTATAATATTGTAAATCTTTCTATAGAAAATATGAATTTAAATGAGAGACTTGTGAGGGGTGTACTTGTATATGCTGAGCACTGGACTGTTTGCTGTTGCTGCATGGGACGTGGGACGCAGCATGTGTCTTTTGTAAGATGCCTATGATTTGACCTTTAACCTACAGAAGCCGAACATGGGTCTGGGTGTGATTCTGGACAGTGCTGTTGGTGTGTTTCCATATAAGACTGGACCTTTACTACAGCTGCTCACTGCACTGCTGTCTGACAAATCTACAGCCAAGAAGGTACAAATAGATAAGTGGGAAATCTAAATTGCACACTGAACACTGCTTGGCATACAGTACCGGTCAAAACATTTGGAATAATTATGTTTTCTGCTTATGATTGATCAAGAAAGCACAAATTAAGTGAAATATAATTAGACATTTAGAAACTTTTTTCCTCCTCTGATAAATCCAAATTTTCTGCATTGTTACACCCTTATCACATGATACTTCAGAAATGATTTGTTTCTCAAGAGCAATTTCTTATTAATGTTGAAAATAAAGTCACTTCATATTTTTGTGCAAACCTTGATACACTACTATGATAAGATAATAAAAGTAACATTAACAATACACTAACTTTATTTCTTTAAAATATTAAAGTTAGAAAATATTTAGAATGTTACAGAAGATTTCCATTTCAAATAACAGCAGTTCTGTTGAACTTTGTATGCATCTAAGGCTGCATTTACACTGCATGGTTCAAGTGTCTCAATACCAATCTATTTCTCTCATGTGGCACAGATCAGATATGGCCCATGTACGTATAAGCAGGAAAAAATTGCATGGATTCAGGTTTGCTTAAATAAGATTTAGCCCCATTTCATATGTGGAAATTTATTCAATATGAATCGGATCCGTGCCCTTGTGTTTGCAGTGTAAGCAGGTAAATCGGATTTTCACCTTTCAATTAAGCATGGGACGATAACCGTTTTCAAGGTATACCGCGGTTTGGAAAAGTCAAGGTTTTAAAATCGCCAACATTTTATTTACTTTTTTTAAGGATAACAGTATCTCCAGCAGAAAAAATATCCAAATATGTTGTTTTAAATTGTAAAGAAATCAGTGTTTCTGAAACTAATAAAGACAGCAGAAGTCAATGATTCATTAGAATTATTCAGCCTGACATGTTTACTGCTCCAAAATATTTTAAATGTTTCAAATAATAAGATATATTGTTTTCAAGGGGAAAAAAGTTTTTGTTTTTTACCCAGACATTTAAAAAGAACTTATTTTAGAGCAGTAATCACAATACTGTGAAACCGTGATATTTTTTATACCATTTCATATCGTCAGAATCTTATACCGGCTCATGCCTACTGTCAATGCATGTCACGTGTCATTAAAAACCATAGCGAATGACGTGAACTCTGATGCTTTCATTTTGGAACAGACTTCAGTCCCAAACCTTAAATCTCGTACAAGCTTTTATGTTGTCATGTAGCTCAAGTATTTTAGCATGTTAAGGAGAGAGAGAGTGCAACGTCCGCCACTAAAACAATATAGGCTAGACTAAAACTTTTGCATACATCATGTACATAAATCACACCAGGGAAATGACGTTCAGATGTCTACTGGTTTAAAAGGCCTAGATTAAAAGAAGATGGGCAAATGAGAACTTTTCTGTCATTCATTCATTCATTCATTTTCTTTTCGGCTTAGTCCCTTTATTAATCTGGGGTCGCCACAGCGGAATGAACCGCCAACTTATCCAGCACATTTTTTTGTGCATTTTTTTTACGCAGTGGATGCCCTTCCAGCCGCAACCCATTGCTGGGAAACTTTTCTGTCATAAACTAAAGTAAAACAACTTATCAGAAAGAAATAAAATTAAACCATGCAAATAGATTAAATAGAGGAATGGAATAAAAAGGGTGCTCTTTTATTATTAGCTGTCAGTCAGCACCCGCTCTTTTTTTTCCCTGGTCATTGCGCTTTTGCTGTGTAAATGCACAGTCAGATGCGAGTCACTTTTAAAAGATAATGTAGGCTGGACATTGAAAAATCAGATACAGTCACAAAATCAGAATTGACCATCAAGATCTGCAGTGTATATGCAGCCAAAGAAACCCTGAAAAATAAGTATCACCATTTTCACAAGAACCATGGAGCAGATAAATTCTTAAAAAAAGTTAAGTCTTTTGCTGTATGTGTACATGTTTACAGTTGAATGCAAAATGATTAGCCGTCCTGTGAAATTTTAAATCTTTTTAAAAATAATATTTCCCAAGTGCTTTTTTTAATGGAGCAAGGACATTTTTTACAGTGTTTCCTATTTTATTTTTATTCTGGAAAGAGTCATATTTCTTTTAGTTTGGCTGGAATAAAAAGTAAATAAAAAAAAAAATCTAAAAATGCCTAAGGTTAATATTATAAGCCCTCTTAAGATTATCTTTTCTTATTGTCTACAGAATAGTGAGGTGCGGATGTCGGTTATATCCGCGGGCGCTGCGAATAATCCGCCGGTCGGTTAATAAAAAAATACATTCTGAATCATTGCGGGTGGATGTAGCGGGACATGGCAGTGGACCAGCGAGCGAAAAAGCAGAGAGTGGACTTTGTAGAATGGGAAGATGAGATGGCCAAAATAACAAATGAAGTGCAAGAGTAGCCCACTGTTCAAAGTTTCAGTTAGAGGAGTCATCAGAGGAAAATCTGCTATCGTTCTGGGAGAAACAAGATCGCTTATTTCCATGACTGCACTGCCTTTTGAGGAGAATCATGTTTATCCCTACAACAAGCAGTGCGAGATAATGCTCATTCAGTGCAGCTGGCTGCCTATTGAAGGCGTGGCAGAATCGCCCGAATTTAGGCACAGTAGATGCTTAGGTTGAAGTGGCACCCTTTTTTGTTATCTTGTTCCTGGATCTGTAAAAGCTAAAATATCTTATTTTTACTTTCTGTATCTATTTGAAAATGAAGAAATTGTTGTCTAAAGACAAACCTTTGTTTTTATAAATTATTGTTCATTTAAAAACGTTTACAATTAATGTATTATTTTACTATCAGAGATGCGCAGATTAGCTCACTGAATCTGCTGTTAATATCCACGGTGACCTATCATCATGCCTAAAAACAAAGTATTATATTATTAAACTGGCGATCGGGTGTGTATATATATATATATATATATATATATATATATATATATATATATATATATATATATATATATATATATATATATATATATATATATATTAGATAAAATGTGCGGGCAGGTGGCGGTTTGATGCTTAGTATGAAGCTGCGGATTCGGGTGTCGTTTCAGCTGATCCGTGCATCTCTACTACAGAACAAACCACTGCTGTCAAATGACTTAACTAATTAACTCAACTAACATAGTTAAGACTTTGATTGCCACTTTAAGCTGAATACTAGTATCTTGAACAAAATCTAGTAAAATATTATCACTGTCGTCCTGGCAAAAACAATGAAATGAGCTATCAGAATTGAGTTATTAGCTTCTGTGTGTTAAATGTAAAATGTTCTCTTCATTAAACAGCACTTGGAAAATATTTGAAAAAGAGTGGAAATTTCACAAAAAGGCAAAACACATTTGTCATCAGCTGTAGATTACATGAAAATGTCATTCTGTCTTTCAGGTGTACACCTTCTTAGACAAGATGTCGTTTTACACTGAGGCCTATAAGCACCGACCCAATGACGTGATCTCCAGAGAGGACGGCACTCTGTGGAGGAGACAGACTCACAAACTACTCTACCCTCTGGGTCAGTCAGACATGTGTAGCATACTTGTGTTTCTGTGGTCTTTTGCCTTATTTCTTCATTATATTTTTCATCTTTATTTCTATAGTGCTTTTAACAATGTAGATCGTGTCAAAGCAGCTTAACATAGAGGAAGTTCTAGTCAATTAAAACTGCTTCAGTCCCGTTTTCACAGTACCCGTATGCAGTGGTGTAATTAGTTACCAAGTAATTAGTTACTGTAATTAAATAGCTTTTCCTCTGAAAAAGTAAGGGATTACTTTTCATTTTTAGGTAATTAGTTATAGTTACTTAAATACTGTGCACAAATTCAACAGTTATGTATAAATTAATTCAGAGAAGCAGAGTAATGCTGTAGAATAATACTATTTTTCAGCTAAAGGCAAGGCAAGATTATTTATATAGAACATTTCATACACAATGTTAATTCAAAGTGCTTTACGTAAATATAAAGAATATATAAGAAATATAAATAACAAAGAATAAAAATGATAAACAGATAAAAATGTACTAAAGTTTTAAATGCTTTTATCAAGAGATTGCATATGCTTATGAGAACATGAATTGTCTATTAGTTCATGACAATTTATGGTATGAATTCAGAGAAACAGTAATTGAATATGTTTTTTTTTTTTTTTGATATTCAGGTATTTTGCGTAATTATTCAGTTTTTCAACTTGAGGATAGACTTATTTGACAATTGTACATGCTTAATAAGCAGTGAAATATTGTAGAAAATTCCTCTCTATATGCATGTACTGTGCTCGGAATTGCAACCATTTTGGTCGCATATGCGCCTGAAATTTAATCTATGTGACCTCATAATATATTTGGGAGCATTTGTGCGACTGCATATAATGGGTGTAGTGGGACCTGTTTTGATTTTTTTTTTTTCTAAAAACGTGCTTGAATTGGTCTTCCCTGCCGTTATATTGGTTCATATTAGCTGTCAATCACTCAAGGCTTTCCGCTGTCATATGGCAGGGAGCTTTAGTGACCGCGAGAAATGCAAACGGCTGAAGAGTGAAAAGTACACAGGTTTGCAAACCCCACCTAAAGTTACAAATAATGGCGCAGATGACGGCGATGATGTGGTAAATGTTGATCCGCCAGCCGAGATCAGTCGAATGTTTTTGGAGAAGGTGCCTGAATCTCGATGCGTTGCATTCACTGCAAATGTCCGCTAAATGTAAAATCTAACACTGTACACATCATCGCCAAAGAAACATGCCTGGAGTTCCTGGAGGGCCGCAGTTTTGCACAGTTTAGTTCCAACCCTAATCAAACACACCTGATCAAACTAATTGAGTGCTTTAGGTTTATTTGATACCTACAGATGGGTCTGTTGAAGCAGAGCGGAAACTAAACTCTGCAGAGCTGCAGCCCTCCAGGAATTAATTTTGACACCCCTGATATAAATGAATACAAAATACAATTAAATATTAATCATAAGAATTGCACCACAAAAACATATCCAGGCTGCAAGTAAAATACCCAATAAGATTGGAAATTATTATAAGACGTAATAAATGTGTATCTAAAAAATTGTAAGAAATGCTAAATTTATAAGAAGTTAAAATGTAAGTGTTAATTTCTTTTAAACTAAAGTCAAAGGTCCTTTTTGTCTTAAATTTAAAGAATTGAGAGAGTTGTTTCTATGGTCAATGCGTTTGGATTTCTGTGGATTTGTAGTATTGAGTAACAAAGTTCTAATTACTTAACTTACCCACCACTGTCTGTATGTTCAGGTGTGGGTCAGACCAACCTGCGGATGCCTCAGGGGTGTTTCGGCCAGGTGTGTGAAGGAAAGCAGCTGTCTGTGGGTGAGCAGGGTTTCCTGGTGCGCTGGGAATATTCCTACAGCTCGTGGACTCTCTTCACCTGTGAGATCGAGATGCTGCTGCACGTCGTCTCTACTGCAGGTACACACACTTGAATTGGTCACACTTTGCAATAAGGTTCATTAGTTAATGTTAATTAATGCATTTACTGACATGAACAAACAATGAACAAAACATTTACTACAGTATTTGTTTATGTTAGTTAACGTTAGTTAATGAAAATACAGTTGTTCATTGTTAGTTCATGTTAACTCAAGGTGCATTAACTAATGTTATCAAGCATGGACTTGGATGTTAATAATGCATTAGTGAATGTTCAATTATGATTAATAAATGCTGTACAAGTGTTGTTCATGATTAGCTCATGTTAGTAAATGTATTAACTAATGAACCTCATTGTAAAGTGTTACCCTTGAATTTAAAGATGATCATTATAAAGATGATTAAATGTTTTACGCTGGCTTTGGACTTGTGTCTGTGTTAAACAGATGTGTTGGTACACTGCGAGCGAGTGAAGCCCATCTTGGATCTGGTTCATAAGATCATCAGCACAGATTGGACGGTGTCAGACTGTCTGCTGCCGCTCACATCACGGATCTACATGCTTCTGCAAAGGTGAGATGGAGGCAAAGACCAAATCGGAAAAACATTGTGCCCACTTGCATGAAAGTCCTTAAGTAATTTGACTTGGGATAGTGTCCATGAGGGGGAAAATATTAGGGCTTAATTAGAATAATGCTCAGAAAGCTATTATAAAATATGTTGCGTGTTTTATTCTGTGTAAGACGCCACATCATTTAGTAGAAGCACTCATTGCACACACTCGACTGAAGCTATGAAGTACGTTTAAAGTAAAACCATCTTCATATGTGGTATTTTTGCATGTGCTTTCAGGTTTAGCATTTGCCACATTTATTACAAATGGCCACAGTTCACTAAAAAGCTAAGCAAACAGCTGTTAATATCGCAGAATGATTGTGATTTGACTATCACATGTGATATTTTGTGTAGCTTGTCAGAGAGCTATGGCTCTGTTTAGTAATCTGTGCACCAGCTGAAGATTCACAGCTGATTACACAGTCGGCTTTTAAAGACAAATGTGCAGGACAATTGTATGATATTTATTTTTCATCCCTAGAAAATATCAAAGACTATAGAATGCACAAGACGTGTCACTTGTATAGTTTTGAATGGGGAAAAGGGTAAAGGTCAACACGACGAATAAAACCCGTCTTCTAGTACAGGAGCCAATTAGCCATTGATATAGACTGACGAATCTCTGGGAGAGAAGCTTGACCAGATGTGAGTTTCTGCCGGTTTTGTGTGATTTGAATGGTTAGAAATTAAACTAAAGAGACCGATGTTGTTTAATATTATTGGTGATTCCTAAAACAAAATTGAATCATAAGCTTGGCAAGCAATTTTGGAGAATTTGATGTTTCCAGATTCAGACACAATGCTTGTTTCCTTGTGTTTCAACGATGGCCACCCTGTGAAATGACTAGCATTAAAGGGACTTTGAAAATATCCCTGAGGCAAGGGATTTCATTAAGAGTGTTGCAACAATCTTCTTGGCTTCACTCTTGCCTAAGTGCTTTTGTTAAGTGTATACTACACCCCATATGACATACCCCAATGAGAGCTGCAGTTTCTATGGCTATTGGATCTCACAGTAAACGGAACATAAAAGCAAACCTTCACCAAAGCCACAGTTGTATTAATGTTTTGCTTCAAACATCATCAAGAAGATATTTTGAAAAATGTTTAAAACCTGTAACCATTGGCTTCCATAGTATTTGTTTTTCCGAAGTATTGTCAAGTATGGGACACTAACAATTTTATTAAACAAAAATTCAAACCGTTTTCCCGGTGACAGTATTGTCAATTTAGCATTATTTTGTGAAGCACCTATACTTTTTTTATCTGGAGAGACCAAAGCAATTATTTTTAAATGTGAATGCTTTAAAAATGTTTTAGATTTCTTTTGTATTATGTATCGTTGTTGATTAGGGATGTAATGATTCACCTTGAGTTGGTTGAAAATCGACAATAAGATCATAACTATACTGCGCATTTACACAGTGGCCATATTCATCCATGTAAACACACAAAAACAACATTAACATTATAGCAGACACTGTAAAATGCTCATTCCCAGCCACTAGACTTTTCTGACAGGGTATTGAAGTGTCATTGAGTGACAGTATGTTGTGGGACTGCTATACAGGAGTTATTAGGGACTACAGAGAGCGAAATTTAGCAGATTTTTATTTTTTTAAAGCATGACGGTAAAACATGAATGCGGTTATGAATATAATTAAAACGTGCTTATTTGTTGTAAAAATTCGTAATGATGACAAAAAAAAAAATCAAATTTGTGGATCTCCTTACTTACGGGTGCTGCTATGCTGCCGTTGTGGCTGGTGTATTCTGGGAAATTTTCTTACCCCTTGGTTTCGAGTGTGGTGCAGAAAAATCTTCGTTCTACCCCTTCCCCTTAGCCCTACGCCTTCAAGTTAAAGAGAATTAGGACACCCCTTCACGTGAACTCGCAAAACGGGGGGTAAGGGGAAGGGCTAAGGGGTAGAATTGCGATTGGGCCTAAAATGACAGCGGTGAAGTGCGCCAGACAAACACAAACTGTGTGCAAATACTGCAAAAAGACATTTACTTACACTAACAGAACAACAAATATGATGCAGCACAGTGAAAAACTACAGTCACAGACGTTTATATGCAAAAGCTATTAATAGACTAAACCACACTGACAGGAGGATGCTCTGACGAGTGCTACAGAGATCACATGGCGCATCAGTGTTTTCCCAGAGAAAGTTTGAAGGTGTTTTTCAAAGGGAAAGCTGTGCTGTTTCAGAACCAGGTGTTAGATTGTTCCCTTTTTACCCTCTCTTTTTCAATTTAGTTTATGCATCTTTGAATAATTTGATTATTATTTCATATATTATCAGGATTTTTATGCCAGTGGGCCAGTCCCTTGGAGCAGAGTGCCTATTGACCATCTTTATACACACTGCTCTTTGATTTAGGAAAGGCTTTCCTCTCCACACGAGCCATCTCAGTCCCCAGTGAAAGAGCTTTTACAGCAGACATTTTAAATGTGCAAAGATCTCAAAACATAATTATTCTGATATTTCCTTTAAAAAAAAATAATAATAAAAATAAATAAATAAATAAATATATATATATATATATATATATATATATATATATATATATATATATATATATATATATATATATATATATATGAAAAACATTGAAATTAATTTTAAATTTGTAATTTAGCTGCACAAAGCTTTAGTTTTAACAGTTATATTAAAGAGTCTTCTTTAGTTTGTATTATTCACTTTTTTTATTTGGATTTTTGTTTTAAAATTCCAATTTAGTTTATGCATAATTGAGTAATTTGATTATTATTTCATATATTATCAGTATTTTATGCCAGTGGGCCAGTCCCCTTGGAGCAGAGTGCCTATTGACCATCTTTATACACACTGCTCTCTGATTTAGGAAAGGCTTTCCTCTCCACACCAGCCATCTCAGTCCCCAGTGAAAGAGCTTTTACAGCAGACATTGTAAATGTGCAAAGATCTCAAAACATAGATATTCTGATATTTCCTTTAAAAAAAAAATTATATATATATATATATATATATATATATATATATATATATATATATATATATATATATGAAAAACATTGAAATTAATTTTAAATTTGTAATTTAGCTGCACAAAGCTTTAGTTTTAACAGTTATATTAAAGAGTCTTCTTTAGTTTGTATTATTCACTTTTTTATTTGGACTTTTGTTTTAAAATTCCAATTTAGTTTTTGCAGAAAATATTTTATTTTGTTAAAAAAAAAAGTGCAGCATTTGAGAAAAAAAAATGAAAGGGCTTTTGTTCACTTTAAATTTGTCTCAAATAAATTTGTTTAAAAAATCGTGACTAAATCGTGAGATTAGGATCATGAATCGTATCCAACCATGAGTCAGGTGAATCGTTACATCCCTATTGTTGATGTTTTTTATTGTTGTACACATATGTATTATAGATTGATTTGTAAATTTGATGTTTTTCCCATGAAATAACATTGAAGGAAATGTGGAAATAAATGCTATATTCTCTTTCTCCTAAACATATGGTATTTTTGGTTTGTCTGACAGGTTGACCTCCATTATTAACCCTCCGGTAGATGTGATCACTTCCTGTGTAAACTGTCTTATCGCTCTGGCTGCTCGTCAGCCTGCGAAGGTACATAGCTACTATTATATGAAAGCTAAGTCTGTGTTTTGAAGAGTGATGAACCTCAGATTAAACCTCCTCTCCTCCTGATGCAGGTTTGGTCCAGTCTGCATCACACCGGCTTCCTACCGTTTGCCTCCACTCCTCTGACTAACATGACACAGGCCATCAGGTGATACACACACACAGACACACACACACATGCAGAGACAGTAGCTGTGTTTCCATCCAAAGATGTGAAGTGTAGTTACATGCAAAACTGTAATATTGCATAAAACATTTGCAAATAAAGCAGCGTTTCCGAGTCAAAGAACTAAATTACCACTGGCTCAGTGGTTAGCACTGTGGCCTCACAGCAAGAAGGTCGCTGATTCGAGTTCCGGCTGGGTCAATTGGCATTTCTCTGTGGTGTTTGTATGTTCTCCCGTGTTGGTGTGGATTTCCTCTGGGTGCGCCGGTTTCCCCCACAGTCCAAACACATGCTCTATAAGTCAGTTGAATAAGCTGTACTGTATGGGTGTGAATAAAAGTGTATGGATGTTTCCCATTACTGGGTTGCAGCTGGAACGGTATCCGCTGTGTTTAAACAAATGCTGGACAAGTTGGCGTTTTATTCCGCTGTGGTGACCCCTGATGAACAAAAGGACTAAGCCAAAGGAAAATGAATGAATGAATGAATAATAATACTGAACCACTGTGATGACGGACTTTGGCTGGGGGATTTTAGAAAGACCACAACAGTTCTGATGTTTCTTTTGAATATCTTCATTGCATTTTACCTTTATACTCAGATAATAAAGACGTAAAAACCAAAAAACTTCTCAGTATTTTACATGGATATTTATGACTGGAGGTGTGAACCTATACTGATCTCACGGTTCGGTTACGATTATCATGCCATCGATTCGGTTCAATTCGATATTTCGGTGCATTGACGATGCTTTCCATACACAGTGTTGTATTTTCGTGGGTGGCTATAATAAGCTGTATAAACACACACACGGACACACAGCACCACACTGTGTCTCATTCACACACATACACAAACATAGATAGCACCAAACAGACACACGCACGCACGCACGCCACGTGCGCTTGCTCACTCGGGAGCGATATTGTGAGACCGCCCACTCCTGTTAAAATTACACCAGAATTACCGACCGCTCCCGCACTTTAATCTGAAATTTATTCCTGCGCTGCATGAAATCTGGTCAGATCCCGCGACAATGCACAGGTACAGCCGCGGGAATGCATACAGCCGAGAGGAAAAGAGAGGGGAGAAAAAGTCACGCCAGCAGGTGAAATGGGCCACAGTGAGAGAGAGAGAGGAATGGAGTACTTTCATTCCCTCAATCGCAGGGAAATAGGGGCTTCTGCTGTAAGTGCCAGTGAAAGACTTTCCAGAAAACACACACACAGTGAAATTTTTAAGCAGTTGGCGCCTGTAGTGTTGTAAATACCCGCGCTCGCCTACCTCGCGACAGAGCGCGTATGAGATAAATGACGTCAGTACATAATAACCGGTTATGATTATTACTGAACCATTACCGAATTGTCCGCGTCTCCATCGTGGTGCACCGAAGAAACAATTAATTTTGACACTCCTATTTATGACCTCTCTTCTTATTCATCAGTCAACACATTTCCAGCTCCACCGCATTTTAGGAACAATGGGAAAGGTCCCCAAACTCCCTTAAAGGCCTTATATTTATCTGTTAATATACAGGTTATCTTTTTCATTGTCATGTTTGTAACCATGTCTTTCAGTCGAAATCCTATATTTGGTGTACACACATTTTTCAATATAAGAAACATACTGTTTAGCTTGAATATTACAAATTCATTTATTCAATCTAGAGCAACCGGAGAAAACCCACCAAACACAGGGAGAACATGCAAAGTCC
This sequence comes from Danio aesculapii, assembly GCF_903798145.1. NCBI lineage: Eukaryota > Metazoa > Chordata > Actinopteri > Cypriniformes > Danionidae > Danio > Danio aesculapii. Next base: position 41,403,633 of record NC_079455.1, on the reverse strand, counting down.
ACACATGCTAAGTGGCCCAGCCAAGACTCGAACCAGCGACCTTCTTGCTGAGGCGATTGTGCTACCCATTGCGCCACCGTGACGCCCAAGATTACATATATTTATAAATATACATTTAGTGTTTTTAAGCCGACTCTTGATTTCCTTAGGGTATAAATGAAATGAAATCAAAGGTGACAGTGGAATATTACCACAAAATATCTTCTCTGTCATTCCTTTCACTTCTTCTTTCCAAAAATGTTAAATTTTTCCACACTCCCATATGCAGTGATATAATGTACCTTTAAACCTACTACATCTTATACAGGTGTCAAAGCAATTTTATTTCGGATGTTTTACAACATGCTTGCTCTGCTGGTTTGTCCATGGACCCTTTTAACAAGCCTGTTATGACGCATTTTATAGTCATCATAATCTTAAATCCTTAAAAGATTTTAATATTTAGATTTTTTAAAAATCGTATGAACATTTATATTCATTTATGTATGTATTATATCATCTTTGCGTCAAATTATAAAAAACGAATTACCACTTGTGCGAAGTGTTTCTAATGCAGCGTCTATGGAGCTGAGAGTAAATTTGCCGTTATTCTCTCCTCTGGGCTGCGGTTATCAGTCTCACACTATTGTTTCTGCAAGTCTTAATAACACTATCCGGGAGTTTTTCTTTTATAATTTCAGCAAATAGGATCGTAAATAAGTTATTTGTTATACTCTCCCATTCATAAGTCTACCCAGCTATGACGTCTTCCACTACTGAGAAACCTGGAAATGTGAAAAGGGTCTATTAATGATGGCCCATTGCAACCATTTTTATCATCACATGATCTATTAAAACAAAGTCATGTGATTATTTATTTTTATTTTTATTTTTTTTATTAATTAATTAATTTATTTGTTTATTTTTTTTTTTATTTAATGTACATACTGGAATTTATTCACTAAATGTGTTTCCGTCGTAGTGTATGTGCATTTTTTTCTTATCACACAACTTTATTGTACGTATTTTCAAAATGCATGCTCATCTTGACATTTCCATTAACCATTTTTTTAATTCTAAAGCTTGCATTAAAAATAGGTGGATGGAAACATAGCTAGTGAACATTAGTGGCATCATATGCATGTGTTAGAGTCAGAGAAACCTGAACAGTAACATTTACATTTGTGTGTGTTTCAGTGCGGAGGGCATGAAGGCGGGAAACTATGGAAATCTGCTGGTGTTGATAGAACAGCCCAGAGGGGAGTACAGCGTCACCATTGCCTTTTTAAGACTGGTGACCACGCTTGTCAAGGTAACGCACTTAGCAGATATTTCCAATTCTGTTAAAATGATTAATGGGTTAGTTAGCTCAAAAACTCAAATTAATTACTCCCCCTCATGTTGTTTCAGTCCCTCGAGACCTTTGTTCAACTTCAATTCAATTCAAATTTATTTGTATAGTGTTTTTCCCAATGTGTGTGTAGGGTCAGCTGGGCAGTACTCAGAGCAGAGGACTCATCCCGTGTGTGCTGCTGGTGCTGAAAGAGATGCTGCCGACGTATCATAAATGGCGATACAACACATATGGAGTGCGAGAGAGGATTGGTGAGCAAACAATACAATATTAGGGAGCATAATGTGGGAGCGTCACAGCAGCTAAAATATATACAGATGCGATGGGACCTCTGTTTAGTTTATTGGTGTGACTCGCGCCAGTGATGCTCTCTTTGCTGCAAGTGTAGCCATTGTATCTCCAGTGTTTTGAGCTGCTGTGACGCGGTCGCCCCTGTCTAGCATCTCATCCAACCTTTTGACCCCTCCCGGACGCTTGGCGAGTCTCTCACAAATTTATACCGACCCCGTGATCCCCAAAAATGAGTTAAAATACTCGGAAATCATGGCGACGAGAGTGAATGAGCAAGAGAACAGATCGCGAGAGGCACAGGGATGGTCTAAACATTACATTTGTTAGGTTAAATGAATAGAGCAGTAAAAATATTGCGAGTGCAAATCTATCTCTCTCTCTCTCTCTCTCTCTCTCATTGAGTGATCTACTGTCAACACAACTGAAAGTTCTGTTTTGACAATATTCCAAGTTCACTAAAAGCTGGCTGGAATTATTAGATAGATAAAACTTAATTTATTCGTAACCTGAATATTTAATAATATAAATTCTTGTAAGACTCATTGCTATAAACAGTAGTTTATAGACCTGTTTTCTTTTAGTAAAGGAGTATTAGATTTATAGATGTCCATTTTAACTCTTATGCATCAAACATACGCTCAAACTTGTTCTTGATTGAGACATGTTGAATTCTTCTTTCATCATTTGCAATGTTTCCAAATTGCATTGTAATTTTTCGTAAGTTTTTATATCTGTGCGATATTATTTTCTATGGTGGTTCATTCCGCCGTGGAGACCCCTGATAAATAAGGGACTAAGCCAGAGTAAAATGAATGGATGAATTATTTTCTGTAAAACTGCTTCTGGCCTTGAACCGTTCACACCTAAATGGTTATAAGAGACGTGTTTAAGGTATTATATGCAGCATCCTTGATTTATTCTCATTCTCTTAGGTAAGGCAAGATCTTGAAGCATTAGAATCAGTACTCGGTATCAACCGATCACCATGACAAGGAATCAGTACTCTGTATCGGCTGCAAAAATCCTGATCGGAGCATCCCTAGCTTTGACTTGGCTGTCAGCGAGGCAATACTCCCCCTGGCTGTACAAGACCGATCTTGGAATGTTCTTCCAAAAGCCCATTAAGATACACTGCAGGGACAAAAGCTGCACACTTTGCGGATAAAAACAGATATAAAAATAAATGCTAATTTTAGCTTTTACAGTTCAAATAATTGTTGTTTTTTACTGCTGTCATAAAAGAAACAAATTAACACCATGATGACCTGTGTCGGTGTCAGTCTGAACAGCCACGCCACACCCCCAACCCCCCCTCAGCTCACTCCCAACTAACATCCCCCCCCCAAAAATAATTAACCCCCCCCCCCCCCCCCCCCCCCCCCCCCCAAAAAAGCATGTAGTTTTTATGATTAAAAACTTTGCAGACTGTTGTCAAAGATAAGCCTGAACACTTTTATGACTCTTGGTGATGCTTTATAAATTAGTTTAAAAGGGAAAAGGTTTTGTTTCCATCTAAAAGCAATAAATAAATCCAGAATCATTTTTGTGTATAACTATTTTACTATTTTGTTAATTTAACAACCTAATTATTTTTACATTATCATTTTTTTATTCATTTTTTTTTTTATCGTTTTATTTTCTTGTTACTGGGAAAGGGTCAATTATTTGATTTAAAATGATAATATAGTAATATGTGCACAGAAAATTTTATTTTAAGTGTTTTTTTTCTGTTCTTTCTCTCTTAAAAAAATCAATATATGGCCCGTTTCCACTGAGTGGTACGGTACGGTTCGGTTCGGTTTGGTACGCTTTTATGGCCGTTTCCACTGTCAAAAGGCGTACCGAACCAAACAGTACCGTACCACTTTTTCGGCACCCTTTTGAAAGGGTACCAAAACGCAGAGCTAGACGCGCAGCTGAACGCTATTGGTTTACAGAGAGGCGTCAATCGCTTACGCAACAAGCCAGAATAAAAACAAAAAACCCACCATGTTTGAAATACACAGCCGACTAGCTGAGAGCCGAGAGATTACAGCGGATTTATATATGCATATAATAAGCCATGGTCGACCTGGGCTCAAACAAACCTTGTCGTCATCTTGATGAACAGCCACAAAGCCAAGAAGAAGAGCAGATTTACCCTGTGCCCCGTTGTTTTTTACGAGCCAGTCTGAGGTGCGAGCGGTTTCGCTTTCTTGCTTGCGCTCGTCGTGCGTCTATATCTGAAATAACAAACTTCTTGAGCTGATGATAATAACCTGCGCTTGATTTTTGACGTGCTTTTGAAACCTGATCTTGTCAGACACTGACAAACGCGAGAGTGAAGCGCGGAAATAACAAGGGAGGAGCCGGAAAAAAAGGAGCACATTATTTTTCAGCAAACATGAACAAAATGCCATCTTTAACTAACTTATTTACATCACCTTTTGGACTAATATGAACTGGGAATGAGGGAATTACTCTCTAACAGAGGCTACATGTGCTGCTGACTGAAGATTACAGACACAGATGAGAGGTTTTCACTGACTGTAGGCTATATTTTGAGTGGTTTTTGAACCTAAATACGGACGAAATTTCTGTTGTGTATCGTTCTTCTGTAATTGATAACATATCGGACACTATATCGGGGCTGTATGTGTTTATATATGTTCATTTATTTATTTATTTAATATAATTACAGACGTTACAGTAGGCTGTTTCGCACTGTCATTGATCTGCAGTTATAATCAACTCATGTTCATTGAAAAGTTAGTAATAAATATTTCTACACAAGTATTTATGTGTATGAAGCATCTGTTTTGTGAGAGGTGCTTTTCATATGATATGTAAGTGACCCATACAGCTTTATTGTAGACATCTATTTGAGTGAGAATGACGTCGACTGAAACTTTGTCATACACCACGCCCACCAAAAGGGTACCCTTGTTAGTGGAAACGCAAGCCTGATAAAGGAGACCCGTACCGAACCGTACCAGTCAGTGGAAACAAGCCAATAAAGAACGTTTAAAAACACTTTGCAGACTGTTTACATTGGAGAACAGCTTCGTTACAAATTGCAAATAAGATATTTTTGCAAAATCCACACGACCTGCTTTTTAAATATTTGTCTGCTCGCTGTTTTCGATCTCAGGTTGTTTGATCCTAGAGCTGGTTCATGCTATTCTCAATCTGAATCAGGAGTGCGAGTCAGAGGGCAGGTAAGAGGATCATACTTAAATTTACTCATTTAGCAGATGCTTTTATCCAAAGTGACTCAAAAGTAAGGAAGCACTTCATCAGTTATTTCATTTCTCTGCAGCGCCCCGAGTCTGCAGTCATTGTGCATCTACAGTTTGGCCAACACTGAGGCAGGACAGGCGGTGGTCAACATCATGAGTGTTGGAGTGGACACTATTAACATGGTGCTCGCAGCTCAGCCCAGCAGGTAAACACTGACTAAATGTTTAATATAGGGGCATCAGCTTTCACATCCTCAGTTAAAAATAAATAGTTTTCTCACTATAAAGATTTGCCTTCATAGCTGGAACAAACAAACTAATTCTCTGCTAAACAAAGTGTTTAATCTATATCTTAAATCTAAGCGTATGTCTTTTTGTGGCTTCAGTAATGTGAGATACACTTAAATCTGACAGCATTAACAATATCTATATATAGATCTTTTTTTTTTTTAATGAAAGTTCTTCAAACCTGAAAATTTGAAAGGGAAAAATGTGGTATTTATTAAATGTGGTAAATAAGTGAATGGATGAATCACTGAGTTTGTGTCTGTCTGCAGTGGTGGTTCTGAAGGACCTGGTCAAGTTCTGATCCAGACAGTGAAACTGGCGTTTTCAGTCACCAACAATGTGATCCGACTCAAACCTCAATCTGATACGGCTTCACCTCTGGAGCAGGCTTTGACTCAGCATGGTTAGTACACACACTTCAGTGCATGATAGATATGCTTAGGGCTGGGAGGATAAATCAGTGCATTGTGAATAGAGAAATGATTCTGACATTTTCTGAAAACGTTGCGATTTTTCTCTTGAAATGGTTCTGTAAAGATAGAAAAGGTTTAGGTGGAATACAAGAGCTCCATTTGCTGTTAAAAACTAGCCTAAAGTGCCGTCTGCTGTTAAAACCCAGCCTAGAGCGCCATCTGCTGTTAAACTAGTCTAGAGCGCCGTCTGCTGCTAAAACCCAGCCTAGAGCGCCATCTGCTGTTAAAAACTAGTCTAGAGCTCCTTCTGCTGTTGAAACTAGCTTAGAGGATCCCCCTACTCGATAGATCAAGAAAAATAGGGCCATAAAACTGCCTTGGCCAAATATCTGCCTGGCACCAAGTCTGGAGACACTCCAAGTTCACCTAGAGCACTGTCTGCTGTTGCGCCATCGTTGGTCTAGAGCGCCATCTGTTATTAATCTAGCTTAGATCGCCACCTGTTGTTAAAAATTAGCATAGAGTGCCCTCTGTTATAAAAAATGGCCTAGAGGGCCATCTGCTGTTAAAAACTAGCTTAGATCGCCATCTGTTTTAAAATATTAGCTTAGAGCATCCTCTGCTGTTAAAAACTGGCATAGAGCGCCCTTTGCTGTTAAACTGCTCTAGAGCGCCCTCTGCTGTTAAACTAGCTTAGATTGCTATCTTTTTTTTAAAAATAGCATAGAGCACCCTCTGCTGTTAGAAAATGGCATGGAGCGCAATCTGCTGTTTAAAAACTAGCCTAGAGCGCTGTCTGCTGCTAAAAATGAGCCTAGAGCATCCTCTGCTCTTAAAAACTAGCCTAGAGCGCTGTCTGCTGTTAAAAACTAGCCTAGAGCATCCTCTGCTCTTAAAAACTAGCCTAGAGCGCTGTCTGCTGTTAAAAACTAGCCTAGAGCACCCTCTGCTGTTAAAAACTAGCCTAGAGCACTGTCTGCTGTTAAAAACTAGCCTAGAGCACCCTCTGCTGATAAAAATTAGCCTAAAGCGCTGTCTGCTGTTAAAAATGAGCCTAGAGCACCCTCTGCTCTTTAAAACTAGCCTAGAACGCTGTCTGCTGTTAAAAACTAGCCTAGAGCACCCTCTGCTGTTGAAAACTAGCCTAGAGCGCTGTCTGCTGTTAAAAACTAGCCTAGGACACCCTCTGCTGTTGAAAACTAGCCTAGAACGCTGTCTGCTGTTAAAAACTAGCCTAGAGCACCCTCTGCTCTTTAAAACTAGCCTAGAACGCTGTCTGCTGTTAAAAACTAGCCTAGAGCACCATCTGATGTTAAAAACTAACCTAAAGCGCTGTCTGCTGTTAAAAACTGGCATAGAGCGCTCTCTGCTATTAAAAACAAGTCTAGAGCACCATTTGCTGTTAAAAACTAACCTAAAGCGCTGTCTGCTGTTAAACTACCCTAGAGCACCCTTTGCTGTTAAAAACTAACCTAAAGCGCCATCTGCTGTTAAAAAGTGGCATAGAGCGCCCTCTGCTATTAAAAATTAGAGCACCATCTGCTGTTAAAAACTGGCGTAGAGTGCCATCTGCTGTTAAAAACTTGCCTAAAGTGCCATCTGCTGTTAAAAACTAGCTTAGATTGCCATCTGTTAAAGAGCCCATATTATAGATGAAATAGGGTCATATTTAGGTTGTAAGGGTCTCCAACAACAGTCTAATATGCATGCAAGGTCAAACAACACTTTGATGGTCTTATAATATGCATTTATTTTTACCTAGTTATCCCAGCGACTCCCATATGAATCGTTCAGCGATTCATTTGTACCCAAACCCGTCCTCAGCGCGAAGCTAATCTGCGCTGATTGGACCAATGACAGGCTGCTGCGATTGGTCGACGACACTGACAGGCTTCAGGGCGAGACAGAGTGAAATGCCCAGCAGATTATCAACAATATAAAAGTAGTCACAGTGTACACACGCTTCATAGTGGATTTTGGCTGCCAGTGGGTGAATGTAAATACAGACGATGGACTAGAAAATACTGACGACTAACTATTTTATCAAGCAAAAAGTCCAAGAACTGGCGAGGATATGTCCTAGCAGTCTACTTGCTCTTTTTACACACACGCACACACAGGGCCGACGCGTCCAGAATAGAGACGGCGCGGCGGCGACACCTCCCTCCCCCTCCGCGTCCTCAGTTACATCCGCGATTACAACCCTAAGATTTCAACCGCGACACCCCCTAAAGTCCTCACTTTACAAACGGGTCCCTATGATCACCCTTTGCCTAGAGCTTTACCCTATTCAGAGACACGCACACACACACATCAACCTCCTAAGATGAGACACTCACACAAACGACCGTCCTCAGAGGAGCCACACACACACACATTACACACACACACATAGCTGACTATCCATAAACAAAGCGGCACGCGTCGCGTTTTCAACGTAGCTTTACACGCGATATGAGAATATAAAGAGTTAACCCGATACAGCACACGCGGTTACAAGTAACAAAACACAACTAAATGCATAATTTGCAAGCTAGAGTAAACGAGGCAACACTTTTAATCGCACGTACTTACACTGGTGAAATGGGGGAAGAAACTGATTCATGATCCACTGATCCTTGTTCTGACAGTCTTTACCGATCCTTCCTTTAACAAACTGATGAAGTCTTCTTTGTAAGCAGGTAGTTTCCAGAGGCTCTCGATCTGCTCAAGGCTAGGCTATATGCTAAGGTTTCATCTTTGGGTGAACTGTCAATAATCTCCATCTGCACAGCGTGACTTCATTCTACCGGTGTCTGTGTGTGTCTCTGTGTGTGTGTGTGTGTGTGTGTGTGTGACTTTTTTCTGTTAGTGGGCGGAGCCGCAGGTTTCAAATCTCCCGGGCTTGCGCGTGCAACTACTTGTGTTTCGTAGCTGCGTCATCGCGAAACACCTAATAACTCGTTATCAAGACGACTCGTTTGAAGCACTATGAGTCGACTCTTTTATAGATGAATCAATAGTTTTAAACACTGTAAACTTACAGATTTAAGCCTTAGCTGGATATTTCACTTCACTTAGAGCTGTGTGACACACTACATGGAAGGGCATTTTCAAAAAGCCATAATATGGGCTCTTTAAAACAGATTGCCATCTGTAAAAATTAGCACAGAGCGCAAACTGCTGTTAAAATGAGCCTAGAGTGCCCTCTGTTTTAAAAAATGGCCTAGAGTGCCACCTGCTGTTAAAAACTAGCCAGTGCGCCCTCTGCTGTTAAAAACTAGCCTAGAGCACTGTCTGCTGTTAAAAACTAGCCTAAAGCGCCATCTACTGTTAAAAACTAGCTTAAACCGCCATTTGCTGGTAAAAACGGGTCTAGAGTGCCATCTGCTGTTAAACTAGCTTAGATCGCCATCTGTTGTTAAAAATTAGCATAGAGCGCCCTCTGAAAAGAAAATGACCTAGAGCACCATCTGCTGTTAAAAACTAGCCTAGAGCACCCTCTGCTGTTGAAAACTAGCCTAGAGTGCTGTCTGCTGTTAAAAACTAGCCTAGAGCACCCTCTGCTGTTAAAAACTAGCCTAGAGCGCTGTCTGCTGTTAAAAACTAACCTAAAGCGCCCTCTGTTGTTAAAGACTAGCCTAGAGTGCCATCTGCTGTTAAAAACTAGCCTAGAGCACCCTCTGCTGTTAAACTAGACTAGAGCGCTGTCTGCTGTTAAAAACTAACCTAAAGCGCCCTCTGTTGTTAAAGACTAGCCTAGAGTGTCATCTGCTGTCAAAAACTAGCCTAGAGCGCCCTCTGCTGTTAAAAACTAGCTTAGAGCGCTGTCTGCTGTTAAAAACTAACCTAACGCGCCCCCTGCTGTTAAAAACTAGCCTAGAGCGCTGTCTGCTGTTAAACTAACCTAAAGCAGCACCCTCTGTTGTTAAAGACTAGCCTAGAGTGTCATCTGCTGTCAAAAACTAGCCTAGAGCGCCCTCTGCTGTTAAAAACTAACCTAAAGCGCCCTCTGTTGTTAAAGACTAGCCTAGAGTGTCATCTGCTTTTAAAAACTAGCCTAATATTTGATTGCTGAGAGACTTGAGATGCATTCAGAAAATATAAAGACACAATCTGTTAATCGCTATACATCGGTTTATTGTGCCAGCCCTAGATTGCTTAGCATAATAAATGCCTGATCTTTCTTGTAAATTTATAGGTTATGTTTGTCTTGCAGGTGGTCATGGAAATAACCTGATCGCTGTGCTGGCAAAGTATATTTATCATAAACACGACCCAGCGCTGCCTCGACTGGCCATACAGCTGCTAAAGAGACTCGCCACGGTAATCCTCTTTACTTTTTACTGCGGTCCTCATGTGGAAATTTTATAAAGGGACTAAAACGTAGTGTTGTAATTAATTTAATTGCTACAGAAGTCTCACCATGACATAAATGTAATTAGTGTTTTTGCATGTACACAGGTGGCGCCCATGTCTGTGTATGCGTGTCTGGGCAGTGATGCGGCTGCAATCAGAGATGCGTTTCTCACTCGACTGCAGAGCCGAACTGAAGACATGCGTATTAAAGTCACCATTCTTGAGTTCCTCACCGTGGCTGTAGAAACACAACCCGGACTCATCGAGCTCTTCCTTAACCTGGAGACCAAAGATGCAAGCGACGGAGCAAAGGTCAGAGGTCAAAAGCCATTGTACAGACATTGTTGTCAACCACAGTGTAATTTAAAGACAGAATGAGTTCAACAACTTTAACTAAACATGACTGTTTAAAAGGGTCTACATTTTTTTACTTTATTATGCTGGGAGGTGTGAGTTACAATGGTGCTTGATTTGAATCTAATGGTGCTTTTAAAAGTCAGTGAAAGTCTTTAAACCGGCTGTTTATGAAAGAGTGGGACCCTGGTTTACGGAAATGTGTGTTATGTAGCCACAGCATCACAAGCAAACTTCAGTGTGCAAAGACCTTAAAGCTTCAGTGTGAGAAATGAAGCAATGCGTGCGACTATGGTGGTGTGTGCAGGAATTTTCCCTGGGCGAGTGGAGCTGTTTGTCGGTGGTGTTGGAGTTGTTGGACTCGAAGCAGCAGGGGAAGTACTGGTGTCCTCCACTCCTGCAGAGGGCAGCGCTGGCCTTCCTCCACGCACTCTGGCAGGACAGACGGGACAGTGCTCTCTCCGTGCTCAGGACCAAGTCAGTCTCTAATACACTATACAGCTAAGCAGTGGTCTGAATTTAAATAAAAAATCTTAACCTATTATGCAAAAATCACTTTTATAAGGGGTTAAAACATGTGAACATTACCAGCCTCTAATGGTAAACATTAATTCTATGTTTTATAATCACACTTGTTAAAGTCTGCAGAAACACTTTGATTGACATTCTCCCTTTGTACGTGTCATCACAGCGGAAAGCTCCGCCCATTAGTGATCATCTTTCCCTCATTAGCATAAACAGCCCTGAGTAAGAATCCGCCATTAGAGTTTTCATGCCGTACCGGCTGAAGATAATGTCATTGACTAAGAGAATTGTAAATGTGGAGTTTTAGGATGCATAAACGATCACTGTAGTATCCATAGGCTGCCTTCAACCGAGAACCTTCTTTTGACAGAGATAACATTAGTCTTGTTTTTGAAGACAGATAGACATTTAAAGCTCCGCCCTCTTTTGAAAAGAGCACAATCTCATTTGAATTTAAAGCGACAGTCACCAAAATGGCACAATTAGGATCAAAGCCTGAAAGGGGCCGTTTCAAAGAGTTATACAACGTTATTTGTGTGGTATTTTGAGCTGAAACTTCACATACATGCTCAAGGGACATCACAGACTAATTTACATCTTTTAAAAAGGGCATAATAGATCCCCTTTAAAATGTGAACCTGGACTTTCTTTTGGTAAGTCATTTTTTTGGAAGCTTAAATTTTTATTTCATCAAAAAGCTAAATAAATAAGCTTTCAGTTGATGTATGGTTTGTCAGGATAGGAGCATATTTGACCGAGAGACGACTATTTGAAAATCTGGAGTCATTAAGGCAAAAAAAAAAATCTGAATATTGAGAAAATTACCTATAAAATTGCCAAAATTCCACTTTTAACAATGTATATTTACTAATAAACGCTTCTGTCATCATTAACTCATCCTGCACTTGTTTTAAACCTGAGGTTTTTTTTGTCAAACACTAAACCAGATATACTGAAGAATGCTGTAAAAAACAGCCATTAACTTCTATGGTTTTTTTTTTGTTAATATTAAAAAATGTCAGTGGCTCCTTTTTCCCAGCATTCTTCAAAATATTTAGTTTTGTGGTCAACAGAAGAAAGAAATTGATAAGTTTAGACCCAATTGAGTGTGAGTAAATAGTTTGTTATAGTTCATTTATGGGTAAACTATCCCTGTAATTTAAAATATTATTGAAAATGTATTAAACCACTTTGAACCTTTTTGTTGCTTGTCTGTTCAGTGATGTTAGTTTACATTTATTTGATTGAGTTAGTCATGTTTTAGATTAAAACCAATCATTGTTCTTTTATTATTACAGAGAAAAATTCTGGGAAAACCTCACAACTCCTTTATTTGGAAATTTACCTCCCCCGTCAGAGGCCACTGAGGTATGTGTGTTTGTGTGAATAAATAGATAAAAGACAGCTTTTTATATGACAAAATCTTAAAAAAAAAAAAGGTTTTCAGTGTCATTTCACAACTAGTAAGCATATAATTGACTATATGAACTGACAAACAAACCATACATTTTTTAAGCTTTTATTAATTAACGTTATCAGAACTCATTATTAAAATCAACAAACAGTGATCTAATAATAAACAGTTGCATTTTTACTTATGTTATCATTTAGTAAATATTGTAACAAATTTGTTGACTAGTAATTGTTAAATTCTTTGCAGGTCTGAGTACATAATAACGAATAGTGTAATTATTTATATAGACCCTTTCAATGTGGAGATGTCATTGGCCCATGAACATTTTCTGCTTGTTATCAAACTATTTCATAATTCAATTCAATTCAATTCACCTTTATTTGTATAGCGCTTATACAATGTAGATTGTGTCAAAGCAGCTTCACATAAAAGGTCACAGTAAATAGGAACAGTGTAGTTCAGTTTGTAGTGTTTAAGTTCAGTTCAGTTTAGCTCAGTTCAGTGTGGTTTAATAATCACTACTGAGAGTCCAAATATTGAAGAGCAAATCCAACGATGCGCAGCTCTACAGATCCTGAACCATGCAAGCCAGTGGCGACAGCGGAGAGGGAAAAAAAACCTCACTATAGCTATAACTATAGCAAGAGACATTTCAATCATAACTTAATGTTAAATCAGCTGTCATAACATTATTTATCAAAATGTGGCTCTTTTCGGATTCTCAGAAGCTATAGAAATTAAAAATGTAAAACAGGAAATACATTGGGACCATTGTTTTTGTTTACATCCCCCAAAATGGTCTATAAAGAACGGCCATTTTGAGCTGCCATATCTTTTTGTTTCTAGCTTTGTGGGCTTTATCTGATTTATTTATTTTTTTTATGTGTGTGTAGCCGTGTGTTCTGGAGTCTTGTGCATTTGTGATGAAGATTATTGCCCTTGAGATCTACTATGTTGTCAGGTACGATACACTCATACTGTTTATTTTATATTTTCACATCATTAATCAAATCATTTGCCCTAAAGTTCTAAATAAAGTGAGAAATATGATCACATATGAATGAGTAGATTTCTGAGTATATACATTAAAATGTACAAAAGAAATAGTCCTTTACATGTGGTCAATATATATGAACTATTAATTGATTGAATTTACAGAAACGGTACTATATTGTGATGTATATCGATATCAGGATATGAGATGACTTCTATATGGTTATGTGAGATTTTTCATGTCGCCTAGCAATGTACAACATGCTGTTTTACATATCTGTCTGTCTGTCTGTGTGTGTGTGTCTGTCAGTGGTGTGTTGGACCCGTCTCTGAAAGCAGCTCTGGAGAGTTTCAGCAGTAAGCGGCGCTATGAGTTCTGGTCAGATTACGTGCGTGATTTGGTGTGTGTGGCGTGTGATGGTGAAGAGGAGGGTCTGCGCTCTCTGTCTGAATCTCAGATGCTCATCTCGGCCTGGAGGACACTTTTAATACTCTCCACCAGTCATGTGAGCACACACTCAACAAAACATGTCTGACAATTGTAATGCTTGTGTTAATCATAACCACATAACCGTATGTGTGTGCGCAGTCTGAGGTGATGCATCTAAAGGATGACACTGTGCGTCAGAAGCTTTTCATGGATGTTTTGGAAGGGACCAAAGCTGCGGTAAGTTCCCTTTTACACCTGCTTTTAACATGAATTTTCATCAGTCAAGTGGATGACACTAAATTAAAGCGTAAACCGGATCTAAACTGACACTTCTCACAGTCTAGACTAGTCAGATCCAGACCTGGAGAGAATTTAATCCAGACTAAATTTGTATTTCAAGAGCCGTAATTGATTAATTAAATGATTAATAACACTATAGATTTCATTTTATATGTACATAATTACAATTCATCTTTTTTTTTAAAGTTATAAGCAGTATAATTTCGTGTACTTGAATGTTTTACCAGTCTTGAAATGTTCCCAAGCCCTAAAAACACATGCAAATGACAAACATTTCAGTAACTGTATGATTAAACTTTGCAATGACTCCACAAATTATGTATGTTTTACACTGTGGCCCCTGGTCAACTATTATCGCAACATTGCACATCCTGCGATGGGACTGTTGCAGATGCAAACATTGCGATATCGAAGTTAAAATGATATATTGTGCAGCGCTACATTACACTTATGGTACATTAGTACAGAAGCCTTTAATATGATTAATGTGACGTCTCTTTTACAGCTGCTGATGTCTCAGTCTGTGTTTTGTCTGCGTCTCGGATCGATGATGGTCACGCTGCTCCTCATCCTCCTCAAACAGTGGAAAAGGTGCGTTTTGTTATTGAATCTGGGGTTTCCAAGTTATGACAATGCAAAACTCATGCAGAGTAAAAGGCAACTATATAGCAAGAAGACCCAATTTATACCACAAAACTTGATCTAAAATATGAATTGGGAATTATTTAGTTTCTGTTTGACTTCTTTTATTCTACTTTGTATAGTACTGTTTAATTAATTTAGACATTTAATTTATCACAAAAAAAGTATGATTAAATTTAATTACATTTTCAATATTTGTTTTATTTTCTTCATTTATTTGAATGTTAATAAGTATTTTTAATTTATTATTTTACTTATACTAATCTAAAATATAATGTTTATTTATTTTAATATTTGTAATATTTTATTTTAATAATTATTTTAATATTTTATATTAATATTTTAATATTTTCCCCCTGTAGATCAACTTTTTAATTAGTAATAAAAATGTGTAGCTCTATTAACATAAAACACTACTAAAACAATAAAAAAGCTAAATGCAAACACTTAATAAATAAACAATAACAGTCGCTTGCAAGGGTCTATCTATTAGTTCAAGGCAAGGCAAGTTTATTTATACAGCACATTTCATACACAGTGGCAATTCAAAGTGCTTTACATAAACAGGAGTAAAAGAAACAAGTATAAGAGAAATAAAAACAAATAATAGAAATGGTAAAAATAGAAATAAAATAAAATAAAAGCTGATAAAATGTGCTATAAAAGAATTAAAAAGAAGAGAAAAACATAGTAGTTCGATCTGTCGGACATAGCACAGTGCTCATTCAGTAAAGGCACAGCTAAACAGATGTGTTTTCAGTCTTGATTTGAATGTGCCTAATGTTGGAGCACATCTGATCATTTTTGGAAGCTGATTCCAGCAGCGAGGGGCGTAGTAGCTGAAAGCTGATTCACCCTGCTTTGACTGAACTCTTGGGATTTCCAATCTATTTGATCCTAAAGATCTGAGTGATCTGTTAGGTTTGTATTCAGTGAGCATATCTATAATGTATTGAGGTCCTAGGCCATTTAGTGATTTATAGACCAGTAATAATACTTTAAAATCTATTCTGAATGTAACTGGGAGCCAGTGTAAAGACTTAAAGATAGGTGTGATGTGATTGTTCAAGGACTGAACAAACAGCATGGGTGAAGGTTGAATGCGTGTAAATCTTGTTAGCACATGTGAAAAGCACATGGTCTAATTTAGATCGATTAACCTAATAAATCCTTATTTTCAGTTAATGGTTCACCGTTTACCCGAAGTCGCTTAAATCAGTATGCTGGCCAGTTACGTCTGCTCACGCACCGGTCTTTGCCAGTTCTGGTTCTTAGATAAAGGAAATTAGTTTACAGTTATTTCCTCTAAGTAATGTTAGGCCGCCCCATGCTTGCTCATACAGAAAGTTTGATTTAGCCACTAGATTATATCATACTAATTCAGTGACTGTCAGAAATCAACAGGTCACTAATGCTATGCCTATGCTACATCCATTGAGTCTGAGTGGATTAGCAATCCTGGTCGTAGGCTGCAGAAACATCAGCCTAAACAATCTACTAGATTTAAGTGATGTCAGGAGATACTAGAGTTAACAAGAATTTTACATTTATTTGTCAGGCGAAGATTTTCCATTCCAATTCACATAACTAAACAAAATAAGCCAATTCGGATTGTACAACATCAATTACTCAAAGATACATGTAAGAGTTAGAGATTAATACCTGACCGTGTAGAGGTACGTTGCAGTATATAAGCCTTGATGCAGAGCTCAGAGACTCATACACTGCAACGGGGTATCCTGGCTACAGGACACTTCTGCACCTCACCCTTAAATACTCAAATCACCATAAATTCAAGACAATGAAAGCTTCACAAAGACCCTTACCTTGTCTTGAGTTGATGTAAAGACCATTTTCTCTGGAGTGGAGCATCTGGCAATGCTTTATCAAAGTCAAACTCCATATCAACAGATATAAGGGAAAATTTAAAATATTACAGTGAAATTAAGACCACTTTACTAATACACAGACATTTAAAATGACACCAAACATAAATATAGAGCCACAAGATACAGATGTGTGGAATGTGAGTGAGCTCCTCTGCTGGTAAGGTCCAGGGCAGAGAGTGAGGCTCAGGATGGGTGACTGGGACAGTTGAAGAACTAGTATCCTAGCTGATCTTCTTCTCGGATTAGAAAGCTTATTGATTTATTGAGCTTATTGATTGCCTCGTGGAAGCTCATAACAGTTCTCAGGGTTTAATATTATGGAGAGATATAGCCATCCTTACAAGCTCAGTCATAATAAAATGTATCTGGCAGTTACATGTTAATATACATATAATGTCATCTTTATAGCTAATTAGCTTTTCTAAATATAGTGTATACAATAATACAAATATCTTGTTTACTTGTTTCCCATGATGCCTCACTGTGTTGTTGTTGCTGTGTGTGTGTGTCAGTGTATTGGTGTCGGCTCCAGCTCTCCTGCCACCTCTGTCTCTGATGCTGGAGAGCGTCCTTCATGCCGAACAGCAGCTCATGGACCGAACCAAAGCCAAACTCCTGTCAGCCCTCATCCTCGCCCTGCAGATTCAAGGACTCAATGGTTAGTATATTCAAGCGCTTTTACAATGTAGATTGTGTCTAAGCAGCTTAGCATAGAAGTTCAAGTAAATTGAAACGGCTTCAGTTCAGTTTTCAGAGTTGAAGTTCAGTTCAGTTTAGTTCAGTTCAGGTCAGTGTAATGTAAATGTCACTTCTGAACGCCCAAGCACTGAAGAGCAAATCCAACGATGCACAGATGAGATGCGGACAGAGGATGTAGTTATGTTATTTACATTACCTTTCAAACATGTTGGATCTGTTGTTATTACGTGTTTTTTAATGTTATTATTTGTTTTATTTTATTAGATCATTTATATTTGTTTTTATTTTATTTATGTATTTAATTTATTCAATTGAGTTAATTTATAACCTCACATATATAATCTGTTTTTTTTATTATGAATTTTTTAAATGTTATTAATCTTGTTATTTTTTATTTTATTTATTTTTCGTTTTTTTATTTAATTATATATTTAAATAATACTTTATTTGTTTAATTTATTTACATTTTTAGTTTAATTTAATTTTGTTTTATTTATTTATTTTCATTTATTTATTTATTTTCATTTTATTTATTTATATACTTTATTTATTTTCATTTTATTTATTTATTTATTTTCATTTATTTATTTATTTTCATTTATTTATTTATTTTCATTTTATGTATTTATTTTCATTTTATGTATTTATTTTCATTTTCATTTATTTATTTTTATTTTCATTTATTTATTTATTTTCATTTTCATTTATTTATTTTCATTTTATTTATTTATTGTTATTTATTTATTTTTGTTTTTATTTATTTTTATTTTCATTTTATTTATTTATTTAATTTCATTTTATTTATTTATTTTCATTTATTTATTTTTATTTATTTTTTGTTTTATTTTTTTATTTTTTATTTTCATTTCATTTGTTTATTTATTTATTTATTTATTTATTTTAATTTCATTTATTTATTTATATTTTATTAATACACAATACTTTTATCTAGCAAGGATTCATTAAAGTCATGAATTGCAATAGTAAAGTAATTTCTAATGTTGCTGTGTTTGAGTTGTTGTATGATTAGGCTGATAAATAAATTTTGTAAATAATATGTGAAATAAATATTTTGTCAAAAAGCACATTAAACGTATGGGATCTGATTTTAATTATGAATTTTTTATATGCTATTATTTGGGCTTTTTATTATTTTAATAATTTTTTTGTTTTTGTTATGTAATTTTATTTTAATTATTTATTTTATTTCATTTTTTTTTTTATTAATTTTATTTTAGTTAATTTTTTTATTTTAAGTCAATTTTTATTTTATTTATTTTTATTTATGTTTGTATTATATTTTTATTCTTTCATTTTAATAAACGATTTATTTATTTTATTTTAATTTATATTTTATTTGTTTTTATTTATTATTGTATTGTATTTTAATTAATTTTATTTTATTTCATTTATTAATTTATTTTATTTTATAAACAAATTTTTTATCCAGCAAGGATGCATTAAATGCATGAATAGCAAGAGTAAAGTCAGTTCTAATGTTAATTAAACGATTATTGTTTCAGGAGGAGAGATTTCCCAGCTGCCCCAGCTGCTGCTGTGTGTGTGTGAGATGGTTCAGGATGAAGCCCTGGCATTGATTGACAGCACACGTCACATGATCCAGAAGGGTGATGTTCAGGAGGACAGTATGGAGACCGACAGTCCACATGTCCAGAAAGACCAGCGAGACTCAGTGAGTGTCAAAGTTCACCCAAAAAATGTCAATTCGGTTTTTGGGATTGTAGCGACTGACCAATCAGAATCGAGTGTTTCAGACAGCCATGTAATATGTGTTAATAATACAGCATGATATTGTCTAAAATGCATGAAGTAGAAGAGCTTTATTGGCATGACTTGGTCAAGTATTGCCATAGGATTGCAGATTACATAAACAATGAATACAATTGTAAAGTTAATATATAATAAATCTACACACACAATACTACAATACACAGCTGGAGATTCATTCAGATGGTTTGTCGCAATGTTTCTCACTCGTTTTATCCATTGGGTCTCTCTTTCTGTCTGTCAGGTGTGTGTTCTGGCTCTTCATCTGTCTAAAGAGTTGTGTCGGGCTGATGAAGATGGTGAGCAGTGGCTGCAGGTGGTCCGGAAGCTGCCGGTTCTGCCGTCGGTTCTGAGTGCTCTAGAACTCAGTCTGCGCTCCAAACAGAACCTGTACTTCACCGAGGCAGCGCTTCATCTGCTGCTCACACTCGCCAGGACACCACAGGTACACACACACACACACACACACACACACACACACACACACACACACACAATAGTGAATAAATTAACAGGAAGAATGAAAGAAGCTTTCATTTTTGGGGTAAACTCTCCCTTTAATGTGTGTGTGTGTGTGTTATTCCTTCTCCTGATCTGCAGGGGGCAGCAGCAGTGGCAGGAGCAGGAGTGATTCAAAGCATTTGTCTTCCTCTGCTCAGTGTGTACGAGGGTCCCTCAAACGGAGCCAATCAGGTACGTCTGAGCATCTACAGCCCCATCAGTGTTTCTGAGTGTTTACAGACTCTCATGTGCTGCTGTTTCTCTGTGTGTGTGTGTGTCAGGCGTTTGTACGCAAATGTCAAGACGCCCCCTGCTGGCCTGGAGTCTACAGACTGAGTTTATCTCTGATGGAAAGCCTGCTCAAAACTCTCCGTTACAACTTCATTAATGAAGCGCTCGACTTCGTGGGTGTGCATCAGGAACGCATCCTACAGGTGTGTGTGTTGTTTATAGCTGCATGTTGTTGTAAGTCTCCTGAAATTGACTTTGACTTGTATTTCGTTGCAGACAGTACAACAAACATTATTTAATGTGTTCCTCAGGATTTTTTTTCTTCATAATAAACACGTACTCCAATTTTAGTTCTTGCAACGCATTCAAACAAAGTTGGAACAGTAAAGCGTTTACCACTTTGTAATGTTGCCATTTCTTTTCACAACACTTAAAAGACCAAGTCACCACGTGATGAAGTGTTTCAGGTGTAATTTTGTCCCATTCTTCCTGCAAGCAAGTCTTAAGGTGGGCAATAGTGTACAGGGTCTTCGTTCTCACATTTTGCGCTTCAAAATGTGCCACACATTCTCTATTACAGACAGGTCGGGACTGCAGGCAGGCCAGTCAAGTACCTGTATCCTCTTCCTTCGCATGATTATTATTATTATTATACAGTTTTAAGGATGTGTCATGGTGGCGCAGTGGGTAGCACGATTGCCTGACAGCAAGAAGGTCGCTGGTTCGAGCCTCAGCTGGGTCAGTTGGCATTTCTGTGTGGACTTTGCATGTTCTCCCCATGTTACCGTGGGTTTCCTCTGGGTGCTCCAGTTTCCCCCACAGTCCAAAGACATGCGCTACAGGTGAATTGGGTAAACTAAAACTGTCTGTAGTGTGTGTGTGTGTGTGTGTGAATGAGTGTGTATGGATATTTCCCAGTGATGGGTTGCAGCTGGAAGGGCATCCGCTGCGTAAAACATATGCTGGATAAGATGGCGGTTCATTCCGCTGTGGCGACCCCTGATTAATAAAGGGACTAAGCTGAAAAAGAAAATGACTGAATGAATGAATGAGTTTTAAAGATCCGGTCTGGACTGTGAAATTTACTTCCTTGTATTTTATTACCAATTATGATCAGTAAGATATAATTAAATTCTAAATGAAGTGTAATCAAACAGCGGTCAGATGCTATCATAATATATGCATATACATAATTTACCAATGAAATAATTAAACTTCTTATGAAAATATCAATTACAAATTTATTCAATTTCCAATGTGCTTCTTCCAGCCAGTTGAACTTCAGTTTATCTTAATTAGTATTTTCTGAATGATATGTAATTATTTTACTATCTAAATGTTTTTCGAATTGGATTGTTTTCTTTGAATATGTTTTTGTTTAATCACAATAATATCAATATCACTTTATTCAAATATATTAATGTACTTTCCCCCAAATGTATACAGCAATTGTTCCAGTCATTACTTTTATGTATATGTGTATATACAGTATATGTGGGTGTGTGTTGACACACACAGTTGAAGTCAGAATTATTAGCCCCCCCGTTTGTTTAATTTTTCCCCAATTTCTGTTTAACGGAGAGAAGATTTTAACACATTTCTGAACATAATAGTTTTAATAACTTATCTCTAATAACTGATTTATTTTATCTTTGCCATGATGACAGTAAATAATATTTGACTAGATATTTTTCAAGACACTAGTATTCAGCTTGAAGTGACATTTAAAGGCTTAACTAGGTTAATTAGGTAGGCAGGTTAGGGTAATTAGGAAAGTTATTTTATAATGATGGTTTGTTCTGTAGACTATTGAAAAAAAATTGTTTAAAGGGGCTAATAATATTGACTTAAATGGTTTTTAAATTAAAAACTGCTTTTATTCTAGCCGAAATAAAACAAATAAGACTTTCTTCAGAAGAAAAAATGTTATCAGACATACTGAGAAAATTTCCTTGCTCTGTTAAACATCATTTGGGAAAAATTTAAAAAAGAGAAAAAAATATAAAGGGGAGCTTATAATTCTGACTTCAACTGTGTGTGTGTGTGTATATATATATATATATATATATATATATATATATATATATATATATATATATATAATTCTCATTAAGATGGTGATATTGATCCATCATGAGTATAATTTATCAAATATAGAAAATGTATTCTGAATAATATATAAATAACAGTTTATTAAGTATTAATAATTAAAAATATGTTAGTCATCTAAATATATATATATATATATATATATTTATCATTTTCAGGAAAATTTAACCGAGAGAAAAATCTTTGCTCCTTCATATTTGCTTAATTTTCTTTTGTAAAATGTCCAACAGTTGTTTGATATATTTATGAAATTCAGGCAAAAACAGTTTTGGAATTAGATTTATTTATTTATTTCGAACAGAAAAAATCATACATGAAAATATCATTAACAAAAGAATACATTTCAACATGGTCGAAAATGGAGTG
>NC_079455.1:41349011-41376511 GCF_903798145.1 Danio aesculapii | reverse complement strand
AATTGGAGAATGGCGGACTTTGTCTATTATCAGTTGAGTTCTTTACCATTTAGACACATGGCCGTGCTGCTGTGTTCGCCTAAATCCTCCAGGTTAACAGCAGGGCTAATGGTTGAAATAGGCAGGGCAAGAGACCTGCTGCACTGAGTCTGCATTCAGACCAGGGGATTAAGGGGGAAGTCCTTATTTATAGTGTTTATATGAACACGATTCTCTTTTTAATGATATAAATTGTGGTTGTGTGTATATGAAATTCTGAATAATGAATGTAGCAGGACGTTAAATTACTGTTTATTTCTTTGCATTTTAACTTTGTAAACTATAAACTCATGCGTCGTCTCACGGTTTGTGTCTCATTTTATGGGTCGACTGACAACAATTGTTCGCTCCCCTCCTTCTCCCCGGCTCTGCTGGCCACGCCCACTCCTGCCTCTCCACGCCCATTATGATGATGCTTTTGAAAAAATTCTGAGGTAGACTTGGAGCGAAAGAGGGGGTTTCCTGACCCTTTAACAGAGGGGATTATTGTGAATCTCATTTCATCAATCAGAAAATGAACAGACTGAAAACAAAGTTTGTACTATAAAATGTAAATAATCAGATAAACGTGTGTGAGAAAATGCTGTGAAACCCAATAGATGTGAATAAATCTGTACAGTTTGGTGATTAATGGCTTTGGTAAGTAAAATAATCTCGTTTTCTATTGGACAAAAAGATCATTTCACTGGCCCGACTAGTGGGTTATTTACCTTAAAGAATAACCCACTTAATTTTAACTTGTTATTATTAAGAAAAGAAAGAGGGAACAAAGTGGTTCTCATAGGAGTCACAGTATTAAATCACAATACAGCTGATGCACATGAGTTGCAATGCCACACTCTCTGTCTGTCTGTCTGTCTGTGTTTTCCAGCACACGCAACAGCAGTTTACAAGCAAATGCTTCTTGATGTATGATGGTTTAGATCAGGGGTCACTAATCTCAGTCCTGGAGGGCCGGTGCCCTGCAGGGTTTAGCTCCATCTTGCCTCAACACACCTGCCTGGATGTTTCAAGTATACCTAATAAGACCTTGATTAGCTTGTTCAGGTGTGTTTGAGTAGGGTTGGAGCTAAAATCTGCAGGACACCGGACCTCCAGGAACAAGTTTGGTGACCCCTATTTAGATATTTGGACTAAAAACATGACAAAAGCTCTAAGTAAGGTGTGTGTGTGTGTGTGTGTGTGTGTGTGTGTGTGTTTCAGGCGATGGACCTGGCGGAGTACAGGACTCTGTTCGTCTTGAGTTTCTCCACTCCTGCTTTTGACTCAGACGTGGCTCCGTCCTTCGGGACTCTGATGGCCACCATTAATGTGGCGCTGAGCATGCTGGGAGAGGTGAGGCTGCTTCTCTGATCTTCTTAATTTGGGCTCACAGCACTGCTGGCGAGAGATCATCCAATATGTTGACTTTTTTTTTTCTAGCTAAATAACCAATCAAAAGCTGTTTGTGGAGGCTTTTGACTCTAGTTTCAAGATAGAAGACGTTTAATAGCTTTAGTCTTCACATTAAGGTTCATTTTTCTACATTACAAACATTGCAGTTATCTAGTTCTGTGCTTTGTTTAGCTTGGGAACTAATGAGGATGGAAGTAGTTTATTGAACTGCGTTCTCGACCTCTGAAACTACCAAACTCAGGTCAGCTTTATGCTGCTGAGCTATGATGCAGTCTAGAAGGAATACAGCTGGAGCTGCAAAATATAGAGAATGTTTGCTATAATTGGTATTGAGAAATGAATACTGTACAGCAATAATTACATTACTGTGAGGATTGAGGTAGACGTTAATAAAAAATCTAATTTAATATAATATGAATAAATCCCCCATTGATGATGATGAATGACTTGCAGTTACTTTGATGCTCTCACCGGTGGTGGTGTGAACACACACATGCTCACTCAGTGCTGTGGTGGTGATGATGATGATGATGATGATGATGATGTTGTTTTGTGTTCAGATCGAGAAGAAGAAGGAGCCGCTGATTTCCTCTGAGGACACACAGGCACTAAAGTGAGAATCACACTTGCTTTTTGTTGTCTGATGATGATGATGATGATGATGATTAAAGGGGTTGTTCACTGTTCACACTAGTGATAGCGGCTTTCCAAACACTGCTTCATCAAGCTTTGACATCTTTCTGAATCTTTTGTTTTGAGTCAGTGGTTCAGAGCGGGTAGCAAACTTGCAAGACTGATGACAGTAATCAGGGCTGTTTCTCAATTCCAAGAACGCAGAGAACGGACTTGCGTTCTTGTGGAGACCGGTCTTGCCAGGTCACCTCGGAAGAACGAACTTAGGAGACCGCGAGAACAGAGACCGCGTCCTGTGAGAAATGAGATGCTGCGTTCTTCCTGATAGTCACGCGACCTTGACGCATTTTAAATGGAAAATTACTTAAACATCACAGCATTCATACAGCGACTTATTGTTTTTTTCTTTTTTTAATATATATATATACTCTGCATAAACATTATAAATATACGTTGCAAAATACAAATAAAACAAATTTGAATAGGAATTTCAGCAAATGAAAACTCTTAACGTGTTTATTTTCCTTTATTATGATTTTCATGGTCATGTTTACTTTCACCGTCTCATTTAGGGAAACTCCTGAGGTAAATAAGTTCGATCTCTTTATTAAATCTATATAAAATGCTGCGCTTCCCGCCTCCAGTTGCAATGACTTCTGGGACTTCTCCAGCAAGTTCAGGGCTCACGTCTGCATCCATGCCTCCTCGATATCAAGAACACATCCGGGAAGTTTCACGCGTCCTCCGTTCTTGAGTATTGGAACTGAACTTTGGCAGCTGATGATGCCAATAATATCCAGCTGCAGGCCCGCAGAACCACACACGTTTTAGGCACACACAATCTAGGCAAACCATATATGGTTACGGCGGATGTTAATGTTATTAACGTCTTCTTGGACATCGTCATCGATATATTCTGATATATGTGGTTAATAAATATTGTACACAGTAAACAATAGTGTTTACTTTATTTCACAAATATTGCGATCGAGACGGGCAAATGGGGAGCGTTGTTTCCGACCGCCATTCAAATAGACTGAACAGTTTTCTTTGTCATCATAGGTGATCAGTCATTATTATCTGACAGAGTCAATATCTCAGATACTCGTTTGCTGGCCTTGCTGAAAGATCTAAATTGGACAGGTTTAATTTATATAATGGATTCATTTATAATCAAGTAAATATTAGCAATTTAATATAGGCAATAATACATCTTTATATTTAATACAAATCTTTTACATGTAATAAATGTATGACACTATATTAATAATTTACTCTTATTAATATTATTAATATTAACTTTTTAATTAATGATTTCGCACAATAAATACGGTAGTAATTTATAGTAAGCAAAATATTGTTTTTAAAACAAAATTTTGCAATAGAAACAAATTAACTATTAATAATTAATAAAAAAATAAATTAAGTATATATATATATATATATATATATATATAAAACTAACAGCTGTGACAGTTCAGTAAAAGACAGTAGTTTATAATCAGATAATCAGTTGTATTATATATTGTTTAAATGATTAACTATAGTAATTAATTTTAATGTGACACATTATTGTTTACTTTTTATATTTTACAACAAAGTGATTTTAACCAAGTATGATAATATTAAGATCCAGAATTAGTTTATTACACTTAATCCTACTATTAGACGGTCTATTATGCTTTCTTTGTGTATGTGACACATGAATAAAGTCATAAGTGTCTTTAACCAATTATTCTTATTTACATAATTTGAGTTCAGAAACTGCAGAGATGTTAAAATGATCGTTACGATATAATAATAATGACTGAAATGGGAAATCATATTTGTGAAATTCAATAGGTGACGATAATGCTTCTAAGGAGTTAGTTAGTTAACATATATGGTTTGCCTAAATCGTGTGTGCTAGATTGTGTGTACCTGAAACATGTGTGGTCAACACGAGGACGCAAGACCGCTGAAGAACGCATATTGAGAAGCAGCACTAGTTTGACCTGATCTGGGATCTGGCAAGTGTGTGTTAGTGAGGCATTTGTAAAATAAAAAGGAATATTAGAGCCTCCCGTTGTCCTGTTTAGAACAGCCTGATTAAAGACACACACATTAACAGAGATCAGAGAAATGACATAATGAAGTTAATGGCGTTAAATGATAAGCTAAGTGTATTTATAGGTTTTACTTTCAATTTAAAGTTCATTAAATGTTTGAAAAGTGCATTTAAAGCATGTTGAGTTTGAATGCATTTACACTTTTGACCAGCAGGTGTTACAAAAAAAGTCGATCGTTTTGCGATTCAGTTGTTTGAAAGCTTCATTTCTCTCGTCCTCTATTTAATCCAAACCCATCTGAGGTTGGTTCCTCTGTTGAACACAAAGGAAGATATTCTGAAGAATGCTGGAACAAAAATCCATTGACTTTCATAGTGTTTTTTTTTCCTGCTATGGAAGTGAATGGCAGCTTTTTCCAGCATTCTTCAGAATATCTTCCTTTGTGTTCAACAGAAGAAACTCTTAAGTGTTTAATCACTGGAGTGGGAGTAAGTGTTGGTGCTTGTGAAGTGAAGCGTCTCTGTAACTTTGTGTTTGTGTTTTCAGGTCTCTGCTGATGTTTTCTATGGAGAACTGCTTCTATGTGCTGGTTTCTCAGGCCGTTCGCTGTCTCAAAGATCCTGCAGTTTCACACAGAGACAAACAGAGACTCAAGCAGGAGCTCAGCTCAGAACTGGTCAGTAGAAATCATCAGCACTAAACACTGACTAGACATCAGCATGTTCCCAGTAAATCTTTTATCTGTCGATTTAATAAATCTTCTTTTGTTTTGTTTTTGGGATTACATTTTCAGAAATTCAGTTCAATTCACCTTTATTTATAGAGCGCTTTAACAATGTAGATTGTGTCAAAGCAGCTTCACATAAAAGGTCACAGTAAATAGGAACAGTGTAGTTCAGTTTGTAGTGTTTAAGTTCAGTTCAGTTTAGCTCAGTTCAGTGTGGTTTAATAATCACTACTGAGAGTCCAAACACTGAAGAGCAAATCCAACGATGCGCAGCTCTACAGATCCTGAACCATGCAAGCCAGTGGCGACAGCGGAGAAAACAAACTAAAAAGGGCCTCAAATATAATTTTTGCAGTGAATCTAAAAGGTTTTTCTTAATGTGAATTTTCATCTTATGAAATATTCTGTTGTAGTGAATCTAAAACTTACTAAATCAGCTTTTTCACCCAAAAATCCTTTAATACATTCTTCACTTATTCTTATGTTTTACACTAAAATGATTTGTTTTTCTCCCTTATTTACATAAAATCTTTTAAAAATCCTTTAAGTACATTTGGGGGAAAAACTCATTGTTGTGGAAGTTGAATATCGGACCACACACAGACGTTCAACAACAAATGTTGTCAATATTAACTACACTTGAAGCAGTGGTCCGCTAGAGCAGCACACACACACACACACACACTTGCTTGTTTTTTATTTTCTTAGCCCTTCATGAATGAACTTGACTGACGCCCATTCTAGCCAATAGGAATATAGAATGCCCTGATTGTGCAACATCATTGGCTTAAACACAAATATCCCGGTTATATTTATCAAATGGGAATAAAGCATTTCCACAGCTCATGTTTTTATTCTGTTTTTTAACATAATATTAACAATTTTACCCCAAAATCCAAATGACACATTTGTGTAAATATTAATATTCATGATTTTTTTCTATTTTATAATAATCAACATTTTTATTTACACTCTAAAGTGACCTTTTCTTTTCTTTTTGTTTGTTTTAATCAAGTTTTTTCTCTCTCATTTACAAAATCAATCTTTATTGATTCATTTTTTAAAACCTGTATTCAAAACAAATGTATAAAAATACTCTCAATGGGCCAAATGAATGTGAATAATGCACGTCTTCAGGTGTTGATGTTGTTGTTGTGAGCCTGAGAATCACCTGCAGTAATATTGCTTCTGCTCAGTCCAGTCCTGCTCAGTCCAGTCTGCTCCTCTTGTTTTATTTTGTCCTCCTCCAGAGTACTCTGCTGTCAACATTATTCCGGTTTTTCCGCCGCGGCTCTCCTTCATCTCCAGCCAGCGGTTTGCTTCCTTCACCACAAACCAAACCACCCACACCGGGATCCAAGGCCACGCCGGAGGGCCAGGAGCCGTTCATCCAACTGGTGCAGGCCTTCGTCAGGCAAGTCCAGCGCTAAAACCATGTGATCTGAGAGAGACTGGAGGATGCCAATTCAGTGGTGCCAAAGTTTACAGTGAGCGCATAAAGGGCCTTTTCTATTTAAACCGTTCCTTCCCTTTATTTCCTCATGATGAAAACTGTCAACATGCATTCAGCTGCTTTTGTAGTTACATGTACAGTATATCAGTTCTCAGACGTTTTGTAACAAACCTTTTTATGTCCGGGTTGCCATATATTTGTCTTCTAACCATAATAAATGATTGAAAATCACTGAGAGCTGATTTTATACACTGATAATACAGCTTTAATAATAATATTAGTGACTGTTGAGATCACATCGATGTAGATAAATATTCTGACAAAGCAAAATAATTTTAGCTTAATCATTAATAATCAGATTTGGTGACTTTACTCATTTAACTCCTATATTATAAAACCAAATATTCATCCATTCAGCTTAGTCCCTTTATTCATCAGGGGTTGCCACAGTGGAATGAACTGCCAACTCAAGCTGTGGTCACACTAGAGTTTGAGTTTGCGAAATTCTGTCGTAGGGCGCTACAAAAAGGGGTGAGATTAAACAAGATAATTAGACATTTAAAAAGCGAGTGATTGGTCCATATTTACAACTTCCGCCCAGAGAGGTCATGTTTTGATCCTCGATTGGTCTCACACAGTCAAGTGATGCCATTTCGCAGGTCAGAGTTCACCAAGCTTGAACTTTCCAACGCAGTGAATTGCGAAACTTGTGGCATGAGCTTACGTTTCCTGTCTGACATTCGCGTGCGTATGACTGGAAGTCTACAGGGAGAAAAGTTCAGTGTGACCGTAGCTTCATCCAGCATATGTTTTACACAGCGAATACCCTTCTGGGAAACACCCATACACTCTCAATCACACTCATACACTACGGCCAATTTAGTTTATTCAATTCGCCTATAACACATGTGTTTAGACTGGGGGGGGAAACCAGAGGAAACCCACGCCAACACGGGAAGAACATGCTAACTCCACACAGACATGCTGGAAACGTAAGCTCGTGCGACAAGTTTCGCAGTTCGCTAAAACTCTAAAAATAATAAGTGCACTTGATTGAGGTGTCGGGGAGGGAGATCACAAGCGTTTCTACACGGTTCTAAGCGGTTCAAATTTTCACTACCCACCTGTCATTTTTTACCCGCAAAGATAAATTCAAAACCGCCCAATCTGGCAACACTGTATTTATATAGTGTCGTCCCAAATAGAACACCAATGATTTATTTACTAAGCGGAAACTCAAACCATTTCCCTGATGACGGTTGCCAAATTAGTGAAATAAACTACCAAATAATACCTGCCATGAGTATAACCACATAAACGCAACAATCTACTTTATTTAAATGAGTTTTTCTATCTTTGTAAAACTGATTTTAATAATGTTTACACAGCACTAATAATGCGAGAGCAAGTTTTTGGCCAAGAAAAGTGAAGACGACCAACCGATACTCAAGTTAGGGCTGCACAATATATGGTTTCAGCATCGATATCGCAACGTGTGCATCCGCAATAGTCACATCACAGGATATGCATATGTTGGGATTATAGTTTAATATAGAGTTTAATCATAATGGAGTAAAGGTTTATCATCTGCATGCATTTTTAAAGAGATGGTTCACCCAAAAATGACTTGCCCTTTTCATTACACCCTTCACTTGTTTCATATATTTATGAGTTTTCTCTCTTTTTTTTTTTTTTTAAATACAAGTGAACAAGTGAAGTGTGAGTCCATTTGAATCTTTGAGTGAACTGTCTCTTTAAGGCCTGTGACTGTGTGAACATTTCAATACTTCAGAGTTTAAAACATCCGAACACAAGAAAGTTTTTGTAACTTTAATAGAAATTAAATAATACACAATGAAGACTCTGCAGTGTTGATGATTCAATATCTGTACCAGAATAGTGAATACCTGAAAGTTATCATTCACTTTTATCTTTACTATATTTTATTTATCTCTGCTTGTAATTTATTTATGTATTATTCGAGATTCACTCTACAAAATCCCCCAAATCAATCCAAACCTGTTTAATCATCTGCTGATGTATATCTTTAGTATCTGCAGAAATACTAAATATGGTAATGTCAGATTTCTCCAATGTCGCACAGCCCTAATTCAAGTATACAGATATTTGTTCAACTCATTTCCATAACGTTTCCAAAACTTTGTGCGTTGTTTTGGCCTGGAAAATGCCATGTCAAAATTCCATGACACTTTTCCATGACCGTATGAACCCAGTAATTGGTAGTTTGGTCATTTATTTCACTAATTTGGCAACCGTTAAACATCATTGGGGAAATGGTTTGAATTTCTGCTTAGTAAAACAATCATTAGTGTTCCATCTACACACATATACTGTACTGTTGAATATGTAAGTACATAGTGTGCCATTTGGGATGCAGCTTATGAACCGTTCATTATGAGAAATCAATTACAATCCCAGTGGTTTGATACAAAAGCAGAGCCACAACAGTCTCACGAGGGTTTAGTTTACTCAAAACAGCATCTTTTACATCAGTAATATGCACTAATTTACATCAGGATAACAAAGAACAACTGGCCAAAAGCATCGAGAGAAAACGGTAAAAACTCAAACTATTTACACCATAAAAACAAACGCTTTCCCTTTGACAGCGACTCAATGATTACTGTAAATGTGCAAATACCTCTGAAGGACATCAGCGTACCTCAAAAACTGAATAAATTAAAAATGATCATTAAAAGGGCGAGGTCATCATCATGATCATCTCATGAATATTCATAACCACTTAACAGCTGCAGTGGGAGGAGTTTTCACTGCAGGCGGAACTTCTGCCGGTACTGGCCACACCCTTCGACTTCTGATTGGTCACGGGACATTCAGTGGGACGTCCTAGGGAAGGAAACAGAGATGAAAGATGAAGAAAAGGGTCAAATGATCATCCAAAATCCACACAAGCCTGAAAGAGGAGCCGCAACCAGATTTGAAAGAACTGCAAGCAGACACAAAAGATGCAGAGTGAGCATGCAGTGATTGTGTCATGCAAAGAGAGAAATCTGCACGCACACACACAAACGTTCATTAAACTAACCTTCCACCTGCAGAACCTTCAGCCCAAAAACATTCAGATAGTTAGACTGAAATACAGGTGAAATAAAGGAGAGCAGGCGCAGCATTAATATCATGACCAGAGGATTAAACAGATCAATGAATAAACACATATCCTGGTAAGTCAGAAAAAGACATTCAGAAATATTTGTGACAAATTATTTTAGAAGTGTTAAAATTGCAAAGAAAAAAAACTTGATTTTTTTTTTTTCTGAAATAATTTTTTTTTTAAGATTTTGCATTTTAATATGTTAGAGGTAATAAATGTATGAAATAAAAACATTGTAAACTTTAAAAATGACAATTCTAAAATAATAATATTAATAAAATAAAATAAAAATAATAAATAAAAATAAGTTTTTTTTTTCTGAGATGTAAATTTTTGGAATTTGCATTTTACAAATAATTACAAATATTTTTTCTGAGAGCTATTTCTTGTATGGAATCTAAAACATGCAAATTCTAGAAAATAAAAATTTCATAATTTTAAGATGCATTTCTTAAAGAGCCCCTGCTATGGGTTTTTGAGAATGACCTCCCATGTAGTATGTAACAGCTCTAAGTGAAGTGAAATATTAAGCCAAGGCTTAAATCTGTAAGTGTACAGTGTTTAAAACTATTGATTCATTTATAAGAGTCAACTCCTAGTACTTCAAATGAATCGTCTTGATAACGAGTCTTTAGCCTTTTCCGAGTGAAATGGATACAAAACTTAAGCCCCGCCCAGTTGTTGCGCACGCAAACCCAGGAAAAACCCCGCCCACTAACACAGAAAAAAAGGCTAGACACGCACTGTAGCAGATGCTGGTTGAATGAAGTCACGCTGTGCAAAAATACCTCAGCATTATAGCCTAGCCTTGTGCAGTTCAAGTGCTTCTGGAATCTACATGCTTACAACAGAGAATTCGTCGGCCGTTTGTTTAAGGAAGGATCAGAAAAGACTACTGATGAAAGAGACTATGTCAGAACATGGATCAGTGCATCATGGATCAGTTTCTTCATCCATTGCACAAGTGTAAGAACATGCGATTAAAATGGTTACCTACTCGTTTACTCTAGCTTGCAAATGATGTGTTTTGTTACTTGTAACCGCGTGTACTGTATTGGGTTAACTCTTTATACTCTCATATCGCGTCTAAAGCCACGTTGAAAATGCGACGTGTGCCGCTTTGTTTACGGATTTAAATGCGTTTGTGAGCTGGCGTTCCACTGCTGTTTGTCGTTGCTATGGCCATCGTCGGCTAGGAGGCTCCTGTCGATCTCCCCAGTTCTTCTGAGGAGAAGGGTTGTGTGTGTGCGTGTGTGCAAAAAGAGCAGGTAGAGTGTGACGGGTTAGATCTCCCCAGTTCTTGGGAGTTTTTGCTCAATAAAATAGTTGGTCGTCGGTATTTTCAAGTCCATCGTCTGTATTTACATTCACCCACTGGCAGCCAAAATCCACACCTTACACTATAAAGCGTGTGTGCACTGTGACTACTTTTATATTGTTGATTAGCAGCTGGGCATTTCACTCTGTCTCGCGCTGAAGGCTGTCAGTATCGACCAATCACAACAGGCTGTCATCGGTCCAATCAGCGCAGATTAGCTTCGCGCTGAGGATGGGTTTGGGTACAAATGAATCACTGAACGATTCATATGGGAGTCGCTGGGATAATTAGGTAAAAATAAATGCAGATTATAAGACCATGACAGTGTTTTTGACCTTGCATGCATATTAGACTGTTGTTGGAGACCCTTACAACCTAAATATGACCCTTTTCATGTATAATATGGGCTCTTTAAAAGTTGTATGCAATGCAGTTTAAAAAAAAAAAGTTTAAAATCATTTTTTACGTTTGCATTTTATTTTATTTTTACATTACTTTAAGAAAAAGCTCTACAATCATTTTTCCTGAGAGCTATTTCTCACTAGTTGTATAGAATCTAACATGCAAATGCAATTTCTCAAAAATAAAATATCCATTTCAGACCAAATGTTGAAGATGCGTTTCTTAAGTTGTCTGGAATGTAAAAAAAACATCACGAAAAACGTTGACTTTTTTCTGAAAGATTTTTTAGGGATTTTGCATTTGACTTTTTTCTAACACTACATACAACTTTAAGAAAAAGCCCAATCATTGCTCTAAACATATTTTAGAGGTAATAAATGTATGAAAAAAATTGTTGAAATGAAATTCTGAATAATAACAATATTGTTTAAAATATTTTTTTCTGAAATATTATTTTTTGGAATTTGCACTTTACAAATAGTTACAAAAATATATATGTATGGAATCTAAAACATATTAAAAAATTATTTCAGAATTGTTTTTTAGATGCATTTCTTAAAAGTTGTATGGAATTTACAAAAAAAAAAAAAGTTTAAATTATTTTTAATACACAACTTTAAGAAAAAGCTCAATCATTTTCCTGAGAGCTGTTTCTGACAAGCTGTGTGGAATCTAAAACAAATTGTAAAAGATGTAACAAATATTTCTGAGCAAAATATTGTAGATGTAATAAATGTATGAAAAAGAAAAATGTTAAAATGAAAATGAAACATAATAATAAAAGTATTGTTTAAAATATTTTTTCTGAAATATCATTTTTGTATTTTACAAATAATTTAACCTGAAATAATTAATAATTTTCCTGAAAGCTATTTCTTACTAGTTTCTTACTAGCATCATTGATGACGTAAGCGTGCTCAGGTTCGGTAGGTAAAATGCAATGTGAGAGCAGGCCGAGGGGGGGAGAGGATGGGGACAATCACGCTTTGGAGCGGTTCAAGGCAACTGTACCTAATGTGAGTGTGCCCTATAAGTGCCGTCAAAAACGCAACATGTTTTTCTAGTCAAAGTTTTCACTGAATAAAACCATTTCTTTGGCTCAGTACTGATAGCCAAGCAACTGCCACAGCTGCATGTTTGTAGAGTGTTTTACAACAACTCAAGCAATCAGAAGAAATCATTCTGATGTGGCTGAAATTGATTGGTATGATCAGTGTCAAGACATTTGTGCTGCTCCACAGTTTCAATCATCATCATTATTATGATGTACACAGAAAATAAAATATGAATAAAGCAGAACACACACCTCCAGGTTTCCTCTGGCTCTCTTCAGCACGCCATGGGTGAGAGACACTGCAGGAGACACACACTCATCAGTGACATGTGCGTGTCAATATTATTACAGTTTTTTTTTCATTTTGATAGCATTTTAGTTTAGTGAAATAACCTTTGTGTGTGTGTGTTTATGTGTGTGTGTGTGTGTGTGTATTTCTTACGTTGGTCGATGATGACTCTCTCCATGCCCTCTTTGAGCTGATTGGTGGATCTCAGGCGTTTGACAGCTCCGCTTAACATGCGCTCCTGCTGAGACAGACGACTCTTCAGACGACTGATCTCACTCTGCAACATATCATCCTGAACACACACACACAGAAAAACGTCACCGATATTAATCCTCACATGTATCAGAGCTGTGCAACACATGCTTTCACTATCTAATTATTAGATTTATACATAGGGCTTTACATTAACACCCACCAAATGCGGATAGATTTCAGCGGTGGCGGGTCAGACAGACACTCCCACTAGCCACTTTGGCTGGTTGAAAATAATTTTCCCGGATAATAATTCTTAAAAGCAGGCTTCGACAATAAGGATGGTCCAATTATGCATGCAAAGGCGATTTGAGACGCAACACGACTGGCAAAAATAACTGCGTTCGAAAACTTTGCGCGAGCAAAGCAGGTGTATACCGAATGAGAGGATAATCACTCACGGCAACAGCTGAGGTGATGCGCGCGACTCTTTATAACACGTGCGCGCTCCCGTTTCCTTGCGTGAAGCAACTGTGTCTAGAAACACAACTGATGCAATCGGTTCTCTTTCAAGTAGACTAGATAAAAAGTAATGAACATGCACCCTTGCTGCTTTTAAGATTTCCAGAGTTGACTTATTGTAAGCAGCACTGGTTGCTTTTGCTTTAACCATTCTTTGAACAGATTATTTATGGGTCTAACATTACCCCTGTGTGAGATCATCCTTTTCATCATCACACGGTATGTTTTTTTTACCTGCTTCCTTTTGCGTTAACATGGTTTAATTATCATTTTTTACAATAACATTGCTTTAATGGGAGATTAACTGCCCATTTGTGTAGTTAACTGGTGATCTGGGACCTTTAGCCAGGACAGATTACTGTGCATATGTTTTGTTGAATAAAAAGTACAGTATACAGCTACATTTCACAAAAAGTGAAATGAATGAGGCATGTGGAGATAACGCAAAATCTAAATCAAGTCATTTTAGCATGTCAAAGTTATATTTATGTGTATAAAATATATTTTCCCAACAATAACATTGTTGCTAGTGAAAATGGTGAGTGGCTGGTAATGTTGGAAAACTACTAGCCACAGTGGCTGGTGATCAAAAAAGTTAATGTCAAGCCCTGATTATGCATATATTAATTATATGTTAAATATATTAATTGACTATCTGATCATTTATACAATGAAGTCCCTGTTATTTTGAAACCTGAATACTGTTAGACTCCACAGAAAACCATAAGGCAGTGTTTACTTCACTTTAATTATTGCTCTATTGAACTAAAACATGCTTGTAAATTTATAATATTTTATGCAGATGCAATATCTGCAGATCTAAATGAATGGATTCTTTCTAAACAGGGCAATTCAAGTCATCTGGAGAAATTATTCATATCGCAGTTAGGCTTGTGCCGGTATTCGGTAATGCGATAAATCACGGTAATGAATATGCACGATATTGTTATCGCGGGCACTTCAAAATACCGTGAAAAATAATAGATCCGAATTTATATTCTTAGAACGCGCCTTGGCTTATTTTCCATCAACCGCTTGAAGAAACACTGCGTATATGCTGCGCAGAACTGATGCGCACTCTGATGTAAACAATCCCCGCATGTAGAAGCCCTGTGTGCGCAGTGCGCGCCGCCGCTGCCACCGCACTATAATCCTCACACGCATGCCATCTGTCAGACCGGGCACTTTCCCGGTGGGCCGACGTACTTTTCGGGCCGGGCTGATCATCGTCTTATGATCTGATCGGCCCATAAAAGGCTTAGCAGCCTATCGTTTTTTTCTGCCTTATTGATTGACGCTGCTGTGATCTGTGACTCTCTGAAAGTAGATGCTTTTTTTCCCGGACAGACAGACCGGGCGGGCCCATGTGACACCCTGCAGCCCATTGGCTCTTTTCGGTATTGACATTGGGCTGGCCCAATCACAAACTCCTATTTTGGACTCCGTGTGAGCGTGCGTCGTCTGTGTGTATTTGTCAAAATAGTCGAGAGTCAGAGAGAAGAAACGCAAGGGAGGCGCAGAGAAATCGCGGGAAATACACCGGCGTTTCATTTAGCGATTCTGAAAAGTTCTCTGTTCATTCTAGTACATGGCTAAAAACGCAAATCTCGTGACCACACACTCTCTGCCCAGAGCTGCCAGCCACTAGTTCAGCGGGTGAGCATAAACCCCAGGTCAGAGTATAGTGCATGTCAGACAGTTCATCTGCTGGGTGATCTTATCTCACTATAGTTGTTAAACGTGATATTGAATTCATCTTGTTGTCTCTATCTAACAATTCTTATGTCTTTTGAATCACTTGTTCTCAGTTAACTGTTTTGGCTGAGTGCAAAGATAAGCTAATATATTAATTTATGTAACCACATACACTGATTCTGCACATTGACTGATTGCTAACCTTTATCGTTTAAATTTAATGTACGTTATACTATTATAATGGCCATTATTGGTTATTAAAACTGATATTCTGCAAAAGAGACAGGGTAAAGTTCATTCTTTTCAATGGAAATGAAAGGAGACAGTTATATTTAAGCCCTGTTTTGTTATAAATATGCAGTGTGAAGATGATGCTCATAAAAATATGCAGCTACACGAGGCTGTTTGGTGTCTGTTAATCATAATATCAAAATGAAACAAATTTGACTTATATTATGTTTTCATTGTTTAGATAGTGAAACAGCAAGCAGGATGAGGTGAAAGAGGTTAAAATGTAACACTGTTCCCTTTGAAGATTTACCCATGCATTATCAGGCAGTTTTTGTTATGTTTATTATTGAATATAGGCTGAGTCAATAGTGTATTGAATAAGCTAAATTGGCTGTAGTGTATGAGTGTGTGTGAATGAGTGTGTATGGGTGGTTTCCAATATTGGGTTGTGGCTGGAAAGGCATCTGCTGCATAAAACATGCTGGAATAGTTGGCAGTTCATTCCACTGTGGCGACCCCTGATAAACAAGGGACTTATGCGAAGAAAAATAAATGAATGAATAGTGTATTTTTTTAGAACTCAACAAATATCTTTATGGACAGCATACAGAAATTAAATTGAGATTAAAGTTTGTATTTATTTATTTATTTCATATATATGGCTTTTGTGTTTTATAGAATATGAGTTGATAAGGAGGAACGCTGCCGACAATTTATCCCCCTTTAAAAAGGTTAAAGTCAGAAGTTTGGAAATATTTTGGGTTCCAAAAAAATGCAGAGGGATTACGAAGACGGTTTCCCTTTTGCACATTCACTTTGATATAATTGCTCAAGTTTACTTTTATTTTGTGTATTGTTTTATTTATATTTATTTGTATTTAAATGTTTGAAGTACTTTTAGTTAATTAAAAAGTTATTAAAGTTTTGTTATTGAAGTTTTTTTTTTGTTTTTTTACCTGTTTCTCTAGTAAAATTACAATATCGTGATAATACCGTACACCGTGATAAAAGCTCAATCAATTAATCGCAGCATGAAAATGTGATACCGGCACATGCCTAATCGCAGTATATAGATTCAATATCCCAACGTCAGATTTGTCCAATATCGGGCAGCTTTAGTTTGTATTTTTCTCAAGACGACTGTTCTCGAGAACTTCTCAATGCATTTAGATAATTAACACCCCCACTTTTGATGCAGGCGTGCACTTTTATTTAACAACATACTTTACATTTAAATTTGGACATAACATTCAGTAATGCATATATTACTATAGCTGTACATACATATACATACATGTATTTTTTAATTCCCTATTTACATCATATTTTTTAAATTGCTTTATTATCAGTGTTTTTGTCCTGTCACAGTCATTCTGGTGCACTGTGGAAATTCCTTCTACGTGTAAAAATACATGACAAAGATCTTTCTGATTTATTGATTGTGTGTGTTACCTGCTGTGAGTGTGTGTCTCCTGAGGGCACGGAGACTCTCCAAAGCAGCTTGAGGAGCCGCGCGGCCTCTTCCAGAACCTGCTGCATGGTGTTCACACCTCCAGAAACACTCTTCAGCTGATCCACACTCTGACACACACACACGAAACATGGTGTCATCGCAATGTATGAGCACTCAGTGTGTTTCTCTGAATATATATACACACACACACACACAGACGTGTTTACGTACGCATACATGTGTATACATGCGTGTTTATGTATGTGTGTTTTTCTGTAAGAGAATATGCACGTATGATTGTGTGTCTACATGTAGCTAAGTGCGTATCTGCATGAGTTTCTGCATGTATGTCTGTGCATAGGTATTGCATGTTTGGTTGTGTGTCAACATGTGTGTTTGTCTGCGAGTGTCTATGTATGCATGTGTGGGCTCACCCTGCCGCAGTCATGGATCTGTGTCTCCAGATCAGCAGTGAGTCTCTTGGCTTCAGTGATCTGCTTGCGCAGGGCGTTATAGTCCTCTATTAGCCCCAGAACGTGTCGTCCACGTCTGTCTGCCCACAGCCGGTGACCGGGGACCAGCCGTGAGGGAGCGTTGGACCCAGAGTCAGCTGAACTGCCACCATCTAAAGACATTAAAGAGCATTAAAATTTTACATTGGCTTTTATTCCCAATAGTAATCATTTTAATACATTCTACTGACCATAATTCAGCATGTTTTCTTTAGCTTGATCTACAATAAACAGGTTAATGTTCTCAAGCCAAAATCTCATTTCTTATTTTTTGAATTTCATTTATGGGTAAAATATCAGCTGGTGTGACATTTTCTTTATTAAAATAAGTTTATAAACTGATCCTTTAATCCATTTTCTTTATTAAAATAAGTTTATAAACTGATCATTTAATCGTACAAACAACAGAAAAAGACAAAAGATATGTACCACGTGCAGCGCAGGACGCATCTGTCTGTAAGTGGAGAACATCTGATTTACCTGCTTCATCTGAGAGAGAGAGAGCGAGAGAAAGAGAGAGATTACAAAAAAATATTACAAAAAATTATTAATCAGGAAAAAATATGAAAGAACGGAATAAAATATCAAACAGATAAGAAAGATAAACAAAAAGAACAATAAAACAACAAAAATAAACAACCAAAAAGAAAGAAAAACAGAATGAACCAAGGATCAATACATAATGAAAAAAAAGAGCAAAGAGCAAGAAAAAGGGGATAAATGAAAGCAAAATAAAAATAGAACAAAATAAGAATGGAAGACAGAATGAAAAAAAAGATTGAAAGAAGCAATAAAAGAGAACAGAAAGAAAAAGAATAGAAAGATAGCATAGAATGGAAGATATAACAGAAAGAAAGGAAGGAAGAAAGAACAGAA
The DNA here is from genome assembly GCF_903798145.1 of Danio aesculapii. Classification (NCBI taxonomy): domain Eukaryota; kingdom Metazoa; phylum Chordata; class Actinopteri; order Cypriniformes; family Danionidae; genus Danio; species Danio aesculapii. The sequence continues at coordinate 41,358,539 of NC_079455.1, read as the reverse complement.
AAAGAACAAAATAAAAAGGATGGATGGATGGACAGATGGATAGAAAGATAGACAGATAGACGGACGGACGGAGGGACAGACAGATAAGAAAGATAAATAAAAAGATGGAAAGAGCAAAAATAGAATAAATGTAAGCAAAATAAAAATAGAACAAAATAAGAATGGAAGACAGAATGAAAAAAAGGATTGAAAGAAGCAATAAAAGAACAGAAAGATAGCATAGATTGGAACATATAACAGAAAGAAAGAAAGAAAGAAAGAAAGAACAGAAAGAAAGAACAAAATGAAAAGGATGGATGAATGGATGGATAGATGGATAGACAGATGGATAGATGGACGGACGGATGGATGGATTGATGGACGGATGGATGGACGGACAGATGGACAGACAGATAAATAAAAAGAAAATATGGAAAAAAAAGATGTAAAGAGCAAAAAAAAGAATAAACGAAAGCAAAATAAAAATAGAACAAAATAAAAATGGAAGACAGAATGAAAAAACGATTGAAAGAAGCAATAAAAGAGAACAGAAAGAAAAATAATAGAAAGATAGCATAGAATGGAAGATATAACAGAAAGAAAGAACAAAATGAAAAGATACATGGATAGATAGACGGATAGATAGATAGATAGACAGACAGACAGACAGATAGATAGACAGATAGATAGATATATAGATAGATAGATATATAGATAGATAGATAGATAGATAGATAGAGATAAAAGAAAAAGAAAGAAAGAAAGAAAGAAAGTTTAGTAATTTCTTATAAAATGTAAAGTTCTGAATCCTCAATCTGTGGCTTCAGCATGAAACTGCACTGTGTTTGAGTCTGAGTGTGAGTGAGAGTCTGTGTTTGTACCTGTTTTGCTGAGCAGGTAGTTGATGTTGATGGTTGATTTAGGGTCTGAGCGGTGGCTCAGCAGCTGCTGTTCGAGTCTCTGTCTGAGCGTGCTGTTGATCTGGATGCTTCTCTCCAGCTGAACCCGCAGCTGTCTGATCTCAGCCAACAGCTCACTCATATCCACCACTGAACCGCCTGCAGAGCTGGAGCTGCGACCCTCACCTGCGCACACGCACATCAGACATCATCTTAAACTGGTGTGGTTCTGATAACATTTGTGTGACACTGGACCAAACGTCCACACAGCTATTGCAATACCAGTAATAAATGACCTTGTGGGAACATTATTCTGGCATCATGAGGAAAAAAGGTCTATAAATCACACAGAATTAAGCATTTTAAAAATAGAAACTGCACAATGGTTACTGTGACGGTTGCTTTAGAGGTAGGGTTGGGAAAAAGAATAGTCAGTACAATATAAAAATCATTGTCTATGGGAAAAACCTATTGTGTGTGTGGACATACCTGTGTGAGTGTGTGTGCTCTTCATGTGCTCGTGTACTTGCAACTCCACACGCACAGACTGCAGTAGCTGCTGAGTGTCACTCAACTGCTGCCTCTGACGGTTGTTCTCACACTGCAACCTGGAAAAACACACACACACTTGCATCAATGCACTGGACAGCTCTCGATTAGATGGTTCTTTAAGACAACAGCAAGTATGTTTGGTGTCAGATAATTGTCAGACGAGCGGCTGCCTTAACAACAGAATCATTCAATGACTGACTAAATCATTAAAGATGCTTAATAACTGAATCATTTACTGAATCAGTCAGGCTGCTTATTGAATTAACAACTGAATCACTGATTAATTTTTATTTTTTTTTATCAGCTTAGTCCATTATTTATCAGGGGTCGCCACAACGGAATGAACCGCCAACTACTCTGGCATATGCTTACGCAGTGGATGCCCTTCCAGCTGCAACCCAGTACTGGGAAACACCCATACACGCATTCATATACACACTCATACATTCATTCATTAAATTTTCCTTTGGCTTAGTCCCTTTATTCATCACCACAGCGGAATGAACCATCAACTTATCCAGCAAATGGAGTTTACACAGCGGATGCCCTTCCGGCTGCAACCCAGTACTGGGAAACATTCATACACACTCATACACTACGGCCAGTTTAGTTAATCAATTCACCAATAGCGCATGTGTTTGGACTGTGGGGGAAACCGGAGCCCCCAGAGGTTATAAACTGCAGCAAGATAAAGTCACTGTATGCAGAACCACAGACCTTTATCTATAAATAAAGTATAATTATGGAAACTGTTCATCCTAACTGAAAGCTACATCGTGTGTTTGCTGGCCTCACGCATCACACACCTGTCAGTCAGTCAGTCAGCATGTCACCCTAAAGGGTTAAACAAATAACGCACAGCACTACTACGGTTACAGAAAGGTTTGCACTGTTATAATTCACTTACCTTTTAATATGTTTTGGTGTGATTATAACCTGCTATTAAAAAAACGGCTGAATGTTTTGAATGAGAACCTGTAAAATAGCCGTGGTGGAATGACTTTCCGTGTGGCGCCCTGCCATGGAAGAATGAATGTAGCAGAAACCATGTATTGATTATTGTGACAGGCCTATACTCATTAATTCAGAATGCTTAATGCACTAATAAATGACTCACTGGATCAGTCAGAAGATCATAACAGTTACAGAATGAACAAATGACTGCGTTAACAAACTTTTTTTTGTATCTAAAATGTAAAATTGTTGAAACGCTGTTTTACTATCTACAGATCCTCATTTATAAATGTTAATGGTGGTGTAAGAAACACTGCTGTTCAACATCTTAAAAATGCAAAGACCACATAATGACTGTGTGTGTGTGTGTGTGTGTGTGTGTGTGTGTGTGTGTGTGTGTGTGTGTGTGTGTGTGTGTGTGTGTGTGTAATATAACCCTCTCATTACCAAATTGCCATATTTACCTCCTGCCTGGATTACAAATAATTGCAATAATTAAAACAACTCATTACAGCGGCTCTCTGACACACGATACACAAACACACACATTACTCGATACTGGATCACAGTGTGTGACATGCGGCTGATCTCTTTAATAGGAACACACACTTTACTGTAGATGAATGTACTGTATGATGTGTGAGTGTGTGTGTGGTACCTGTACAGGTTGTCCTGTAGTTGCGATCTCTCTTGTTTCAGTGTTTCACACTCGTTTTTGCTCAGCTCTAGTTTAGCAGTTCGTCTGGCTAAAGTCTCCCTCAGCCGATCATTCTCCTTTTGTTTATCTGATTAATACACAAATATACAAAATTGTCATTTTTTAAATCACAAGTCAGAGTTTATAGATTTTTTTTTCACGCATTTCTGACATTTTGGCCCCGAAAGTCGGAGTTTACATATCATAACTCATTTATTAATTTATATAATCTATTTCAGCAAAACTCAGATTTTTTTATTCCTCTAAAATTCTGTTTACATCTCGTACATCTGATATTTGATCCTCTAAAATTCTGTAAACATCTTGTACATCTGATATTTGATCCTCTAAAATTCTGTAAACATCTTGTACATCTGATATTTGATCCTCTAAAATTCTGTTTACATCTCGTACATCTGATATTTGATCCTCTAAAATTCTGTAAACATCTTGTACATCTGATATTTGATCCTCTAAAATTCTGTAAACATCTTGTACATCTGATATTTGATCCTCTAAAATTCTGTTTACATCATGTACATCTGATATTTGATCCTCTAAAATTCTGTAAACATCTTGTACATCTGATATTTGATCCTCTAAAATTCTGTTTACATCTCGTACATCTGATATTTGATCCTCTAAAATTCTGTAAACATCTTGTACATCTGATATTTGATCCTCTAAAATTCTGTAAACATCTTGTACATCTGATATTTGATCCTCTAAAATTCTGTTTACATCATGTACATCTGATATTTGATCCTCTAAAATTCTGTAAACATCTTGTACATCTGATATTTGATCCTCTAAAATTCTGTTTACATCTTGTACATCTGATATTTGATCCTCTAAAATTCTGTTTACATCTCGTACATCTGATATTTGATCCTCTAAAATTATGTTTACATCTTGCAAATCTGATATTTGATCCCCTAAAATTCTGTTTACATCATGTACATCTGATATTTGATCCTCTAAAATTCTGTAAACATCTTGTACATCTGATATTTGATCCTCTAAAATTCTGTAAACATCTCGTACATCTGATATTTGATCCTCTAAAATTCTGTTTACATCTCGTACATCTGATATTTGATCCTCTAAAATTCTGTAAACATCTTGTACATCTGATATTTGATCCTCTAAAATTATGTTTACATCTTGTACATCTGATATTTGATCCCCTAAAATTCTGTTTACATCATGTACATCTGATATTTGATCCTCTAAAATTCTGTAAACATCTTGTACATCTGATATTTGATCCTCTAAAATTATGTTTACATCTTGCAAATCTGATATTTGATCCCCTAAAATTCTGTAAACATCTTGTACATCTGATATTTGATCCTCTAAAATTATGTTTACATCTTGTACATCTGATATTTGATCCCCTAAAATTCTGTTTACATCATGTACATCTGATATTTGATCCTCTAAAATTCTGTAAACATCTTGTACATCTGATATTTGATCCTCTAAAATTCTGTAAACATCTTGTACATCTGATATTTGATCCTCTAAAATTATGTTTACATCTTGCAAATCTGATATTTGATCCCCTAAAATTCTGTTTACATCATGTACATCTGATATTTGATCCTCTAAAATTCTGTAAACATCTTGTACATCTGATATTTGATCCTCTAAAATTCTGTTTACATCTTGTACATCTGATATTTGATCCTCTAAAACTCTGTTTACATCTTGTACATCTGATATTTGATCCTCTAAAATTCTGTTTACATCTTGTACATCTGATATTTGATCCTCTAAAATTCTGTTTACATCTCGTACATCTGATATTTGATCCTCTAAAATTCTGTAAACATCTTGTACATCTGATATTTGATCCTCTAAAATTCTGTTTACATCTTGTACATCTGATATTTGATCCTCTAAAATTCTGTTTACATCTTGTACATCTGATATTTGATCCTCTAAAATTCTGTAAACATCTCGTACATCTGATATTTGATCCTCTAAAATTCTGTTTACATCTCGTACATCTGATATTTGATCCTCTAAAATTCTGTAAACATCTCGTACATCTGATATTTGTTCCTCTAAATTCTGTTTACATCTTGCAAATCTGATGTTTGTTTCTCAAAGTTTACATTTTGCAATTTTCCCACAAATTCTGGCTTTCAAGTCACAAAAATGACACAATTTTGAGCTATAATCTCACAATTTACTTTTTTTTTTCTAATTTAAGCTTACATGTTGTACTTCTGAATTTTCCCCACTCCAAATTCTGCATATATCACACATATTTGACTTTTCCACTTAAAATTAGAAGCTTACTTGTCATAAATTTGAAGGTATTTTAGCATTTGGGAGTTTACATTTCAGAATTCTGACATTTTTTTCTCTCACAATTCTGAGCATCCATTTAGCAAATTTCTTGCAAATTCTGATTATCCCCATCTCAAATTTCTGTCACAAATTGACATGTGTCACCCACACAACTTCGAGCTTACATCACATAACTTTGACTGTTTCCCCCCTAAAAATTAAGTTTACATTTCAGCCCTTTTATTTGGGAACATTTCATTCATTCATACCCCTGTAATAAACTGAGGTATTGAATGCGAGTATAAAGTAAGGACTGGTGAAAGACTGTTGTATTAATGGAATTTGCTACTGCACGCTGAATGGAAAGAAAAAACTTCTGCATATCCCAATGCGGGAGTCTGTGGTCCTGTGTATGGAATACCCCGTCATCAAATGTGGTGAAAAGTCCTACATGACGGTAATAGTTTGATTAAGAATCTTACATGTCTGCACTGCACTTCAATAATGCCACTAAACAGACATACTCAACGTCTTAATTTAATTTCTGTTTATGGCTTTAGTCACATTAAGGTCATCAAAAATTGCTGTTTATAAGGTAGACTCTTAATCAGAATATTGTCTTCATTTTATTAAAATCGGAGTACTGGTATCCATGTAAATGTTCTCAGTGACTACTCAAGCCCCAACCCTAAAAAGAGTTCACTGATTCTGATGACAGCCTTTCCAAACAAGTGATCAAAAGAAAAATATCAATGCAATTCATTCATTCATTCATTCATTCATTCATTCATTCATTCATTCATTCATTTTCTTTTCAGCTTAGTCCCTTTATTAAATCCGGGGTCGCCACAGCAGAATGAACCGCCAACTTATCCAGCACATGTTTTACGCAGCGGATGCCCTTCCAGCAGCAACCCAGGCTCGAACCAGCGACCTTCTTGCTGTGAGGCGACATCACTACCTACTGCACCACTGCGTCACCTAATGCAATTCATATATATAAAATAAGAATTGATGTATACTTTAAACTTTAATTATATTGTTCAATTAAAATAATTCTAATTATTTTTTTGTCAAATAAGAAGTTTTTCTAGAATCATCCATCATAATTTTGTTGCTCAAAAAGAAACGGTTCAGGCACCATTTTGCCACAAGTACCGTTTTAAAGTATTGATTTAGCACCGGTATCGAAATAACCCCAAACGATACCCAACCCTAATAGTTAGTAAGGTAAAAGTTAAGTTTGGGTCTTTGGGTAGGATCAGGGTACAGGATACAGAAGATTATACATTATAACTAATGAACAGTTCATATCTTAACGATATTCAGGTAATAAGCTATTTTTCAATAGCATGAATTGTGACCTAAACTAAAGTGTTACCAAAAAAGTATCCCTCAAGTTTGCATGCAATTCAGTTGTATTTATTTTAAAGATAACGATGACTGTTTCTCACAATTCAGATTTACTTACACATACACCAGTGTCAACAGCTAACCAAGTGGTTTCAACACTTCAAAGGTTTTTACCTCGGGCTCCCTGGTTGAGCTGCTCTTTGAGAGTGTGGTTTTGAGCCTGGAGGAAGTGAAGTTCACTGCTGATGTGACTCTGATCCTCAGAACCAGCGATGAAGATGTTTGTGGCTGCTGATCTCACACACACACACACACACACACACACACAAACACTCATGTTCAGAAAAATAGTAATAGGAGCATGAAAAGACCTTGGATGAAGACTGTGTGTTTCTGTTCACCTGTGTCTTTCTCAGCTTCCTGTAACTTTTTTTCTAGCTGTTCTCGGAGTCTCTCGTTGGTTCTGATCGTCTCTTCAAGACGCTGACGCAACGCTCGGATCTCCTGCAAGTGTTCTGCTAACAGATCTACAACAGAAATATGGAAAACACTCTAAATAATGCAAACTCTATGTTAACTTTTTTATTGTGATACAGATTCTGAATCTCTTATAGCCTAATGAGAACTGTTCTAATGATCAGGGACGGAGACAACTCTTAATAAACTGAGAATCATGACTTTAAAATGGAGATCATAATCCTCCTGAAAATTAGAAAAGTGTCATGGTCTGTCACCTGCATGTTGTCCTCACATTCATTTGTTTTGTTTTCTCAGCGCACATGGTGTTTTGACAGCTCGCCATGTGCTACGCTGTCTCAACCCACCCACTCGTCATTCTGCTCATTAGATCATTAGTTAATTCTCACCGGTCTGTAGTTCTCTTCATTAGTCTCCCTATTTATTCCTCTCGTTGTACCTCACTGCCCTGTACCTTATCGTGTGCCCTTACTTAGCTTCTTAGCTTTTGTCCAGTCTAGTCTTGTCTCGCTATTGTTTAGGCTCCAGTGCCAGTCTTTGATATTGTTATGGATTTCCGCCTCTTTTCCTTAGTCAGACCGTCCCTGCTACAGACAAGCCGTGGTTTCTTTGCTTCTCTACACTTCATGCTCCAGTCCCTCTCCACTGCCCACCAGCGATCTTCTTCTCCAGTCGCCTTGCACTCTCTCTCGTCCTGGCCGCCAGCACTGCAGCACTAATAGAGCTTCTGACCAATTTCTATGGCTTGCTCATAGGGGCAACGCGATTGCGCAGTAGGTAGCGCTATCGCCTCACAGCAAGAAGGTCGCTGGTTCAAGCCTCGGCTGCGTCAGTTGGCATTTATGTGTGGAGTTAGCATGTTCTCCCCTTGTTCGCATGGGCTTCTTCCGGGTTCCCCCACAGTCCAAACACATGCGGCATGGGTGAATTGGGTAAGTTACATTGGCTGTAGAGTGTGTGTGTGTGTGTATGTGAATGAGCTCGTATGGGTGATTCCCAGTTATGGGTTGCAACTTTAAGGGCATCCGCTGTGTAAAACATATGCTGGATAAGTTGGTGGTTCATTCCGCTGTGGCGACCCCAAGTTAATAAAGCGACCAAGCCGAAAAGAAAATGAATATTATCATCATATTATTATAGTTTACATTTTTTTTGGAATGACCCAGTGACTTATAAAGACATCACCTTTCACTTCATATATTTGAAGTATCTCAAACAAATTATTTACAGAGAAATACATTTTTTTTTCCACATTTAACTGGGATGGGACAGTGGAGGATACAGACAGGAAAGCATTGGGAGCAGAGAAAGGGGAAGGGTCGGCAAAGGACCTTGAGCCGGGAATCGAACTCGGGTCACCATGAGCACCATCGTGCTACAGTATGGCCCAATCCCAATTCTACCCCTTACCCCTTCCCCTTACCCCTCGTTTTGCGCGTGCACGCCAAGGGGTAGGGGTGTCAAAATTGTCTTTAGCTTGAAGACATAGGGCTAAGGGGAAAAGAAGAATAGCCCTTCGAACGGAGATTTTTCAGGACCGCACTCGAAATCAAGGGGTTAGAAAATTTCCCAGAATACACCAGCCACAGTGGCAGCATTGCTGAACCCGAAAGTAAGGAGATCCACAAATGAGTATTTTTTGTCATTATTACAAATTTTTACGACAAACAAACACGATTTAATATATCCATAATCATGTTTTACCGTCATGCTTTAAAAAAATTTAATAAAAATAAGCCTGCTAAATTTCGCGATATATAATCCCTAATAATAACTCCTGTACAGCAGTGCCACAACATTCTGACACTTGGTAACACTCGAATACCCTGTCAGTAATGTCTAGTGGCTGGGAATGAGCTTTTTACAGTGTCTGCTATAATGTTAATGTTGTTTTCATGTGTTTACACAGATGAATATGGCCACTGTGTAAATAAACACTACAGTTAAGATCTTATTGCCACATTAGATCATTATGATAACATAATATATGCTTTCAGTGATTTCCTGAAGATAAATACTAAAAAATAACACAACTGGAATAACTAGAGCAGTCGCGATCATCTGATCTCACATGAAGAAAGAGATCGCAATGACATATGATGACGTGTGCAGCTGCTATAGTGCTGTCCCAATTCTTAGGGGTACATTTTGAAGCCCTTCCCCTTAACCCTCGGTGTAAGGGCCAAGGGGAAGGGGTAGGGGTACAAAAATAGAATTGGGATTGGGCCTATATGTCAGCGCACTTAACCACTAGGTTATTGGCAGCCATTATATAACAATGTAATTATCCCAATCTTCATATGAAGTGCCATCGCTCCT